>NC_047662.1:90189396-90489396 GCF_011762505.2 Arvicanthis niloticus
TGATTCCCAGCACCCATGGTGGCTCACAATCATCTGTAATTCCTGTTGCAGGAGACTTGACTCCCTCTTCTGGCCTCTGTAGGTACTGCACACACATGTTGCACAACTACACATGTAGTGTATACACCTATGAGAATAAAATTAAAATCGAAGTAAATCTAAAAATAGATTGACATACATTTGTGTGTACCTTACAATTTCATAAATAGTCACAAGTATATATAAATACAGCATCTATTTTTCTTTTGATATGTATGCATTTTTTGCAAGTAGGAAAACACTACCACAGCCTTCTTTCTGTTTATTGGTTGACTGCTTAGAAACGTCTCCATCAGAATGAGAAGGAACATGAAGTTAGATGGGGAATGGAGTGGGAGGATCTAAGAGGAGTTGGGGAAGGGAAAATAATTCAAAGTATATTATTTGAAAAACATTAATAAAATAATTTAAAAACTAAAGATTTTCTCCAGCAATATATAGGCTTATCTCATTCATAAGAGTGTTATAGTATCTGTCGCCATGTGCCTCTTTAACTTATTTAACTTATTTAATAATTTAACTTTTTAACTTATTTAATAATTTCTAACTGATGAGCACTTAATGAGAGTTACCTTTTAGATGTAAAATGTACTCTACAGGCTTATGTATCTGAAAACTTGATCCCAAAATGGTGGTGCTGTTTTGGGAAATTGTGGAACTTTGGGATGTGAGACCCAGTTGGAGAAAGTGAGTTGCTGAAGAGTAGGACTTATGGTATATATGCTGGGTCTGCTTCCTGGCCTGTCTCTGCTTCCTGATCCAGCCAGGTCTAAGCAAGCAGACTCACACTTCTGGCACAATGCTTTCCCTGCAGTGATGGACTGTCCCTCACTCTAACCCCTCTCTTCTTCTTCTTCTTCTTCTTCTTCTTCTTCTTCTTCTTCTTCTTCTTCTTCTTCTTCTTCTTCTTCTTCTTCTTCTCCTCCTCCTCCTCCTCCTCCTCCTCCTCCTCCTCCTCCTCCCCCTCCCCTTCCCTCTCCCCTCCCCCTCCCCTCCCCTCCCCTCCCCCTCCCCCTCCCCTTCTCCTCCCCCTCCCCTCCCCCTCCCTCCTTCTCCTTCTCCTCCTCCTCCTCCTCCTCCTTTTCCTTCTTCTTCTTCTTAAAAAAACCTGGATATTTTATTTATTTACATTTCAAATGTTATCCCCTTTCCTGGTTTCCCCTCCGCAACCTCCCATCCCATCCCCCCTTACCCTGCTTCTATGAGGGTGTTCCCCCACCCACCTACCTACTCTTGCCTTACTGCTCTAGCATTTCCCTACACTGGGGCATCAAGCCTTCACAGGACCAAGAGCCTTCTCTCCCATTGATGCCAGATAAGGCCCCTTCAGCTCCTTCAGTCCTTCCCCTAACTACTCCACTGGGGTTCCTGTGCTCAGTCTGATGGTTGTCTGCAAGCATCTGAATCTGTATTGGTCAGGATCTGGCAGAGCCTCTCAGGAGACAGCTGTATCAGGCTCCTGTCAGGAAGTACTTCTTGGCATCCACAATAGTGTCTGGGTTTGGTATCTGCATGAGGGATGAATCCCCAAGTGGGGCAGTCTCTGGACAGCCTTTCCTTCAATCTCTGCCCCTCTTTTCTTAAGTTGCTTTTTCAGATGTTTGGTTTCAGTGACAAGAAAATCACTGATACAGAATGTATCTACTATTTTGCTATTTCAAATGTTTCAGCATATATCCATAAGTATAACTATGCTATGTGTGTGTATGTGTGTGTGTTTGTGTGTGTGAGAGAGTGGGGGAAGATATGCTGGGAATTGAACCTGCATCAATTAAATTCATGCACCTCATGCATGTGCTCTACCAATGAACTGCATCCCTAGCCTCTTTTCACTTTTTATTTAGAGACAAGGTCATACAAACTTGCCCAGGCTGATTTTGAACTTGTAACCCTCCTGCTTCAGCCTCTTGAATCTCACATCTCTTGAGCTCCTCAGTCTTTCCTAGTACTTCTTGAGCCTGACACTGGCAGGTTGTAGGTTTTCCTCTGTACTAGTTACTTCTGCACTGCTAGGACAATGCGTGCCATAAGCAGCTTAAATAATAAAAAAAGACTTATGTTGGCTTTTGGTTTCAGCCCATCATAAGGGCTGGAGACGGGAAGGCATGATAGAATTGCTCCACTCATGGTTCTGGGATGAGTGGCTGAAGTTCTTCACATCATAGTAGACCAAGAAGCAGAGAGTGAGGCAGGAAGTGAGCAAGGATAACATATAGCCAAGGACCCAGTGAACAACTCTTTGCTGCTAAGCCCTACCTCCTAATAACTCCACAAATCCTCAAAATGGCCAGCAAAGGACCATGTACTCAAACCATTAACCTGTTAGAGATACTTCATATTCAAAGCATAATATCCCCCAACCTGTGTTGTTTTACTATCTCCTTGTGACCAAACACAGGCCATGTGCTCTTGACAGATACATCACCAAAGCAAGCATTCTGTTTCTCTCAAGGTAGTCTGTAGTGAGTCAACAAATATCATCATTTTAGACCTGTAGTGAGACTAACCCTTGAGCTCTTTGTTAAACTGTTTTGTGCTACATTTCTCCACTGTAAAAATCATATTTTTTTCTTCCTGTCTGATAGATACGTTGTATGCCATGTCCAAAGTAACTAATATAACAGGACACTAGTCACCTTTCCTAGCATCTGTTAACAATCCTCATCTGAAGCCACCATCACCATGATGGTCATGAATTAATTCTATCTTCAATGTGTCCCTACATTTGTTAGCTGGCTTTTCACTGAAGTGAAGGATTATTTCTCCTTCACCTTCTTCCCCTTCTTTCATCTTCTCATTTTCTTCTTCTCCTCTGTTCCTCTCTTTCTCTTTCTTTAGTATAGATGCAAAGATCTCAGTCTTAGAGGATTTATTTAGAATCATTTATTTAGAACCACCCATTTTGATGTTTAAGTTCCCCTGTATTTGGCCACGCAGGAACCACTTCATGCTGAGAAGTTCTTTGTGCTTGTCTCTGAATTCTTTCAGCCCTTTTCTACTTCTTAAAACTTTCTAGTTGCTAAAACTGTGGGCACACATCTTTCTGCTTTTGGCTTTGAACCAACCTTTGTCCACCAAGCCTTGGTTCCTATCAATGGAAAAGTTCTATGGCCAAGAGCAGCATTGATTCTAGATGTCTTCTGTAGACAATGACAACAAACAGGTAAGAACGTATTAGAACCTGTTTACATCTATATGCATCTGTGATCAGTTCAACATTCACACACATACACATTTAAAAATGGTGTCGTGAGTTTACTTTCTATGTCCGATTCCAGCATGACACTGTAGGGTTTTTTTGTTTTTTTCTTTGTAGATCTTCCTTTCCTCATGTCTAAGTCTCTTTCCTAACTGTGTTCAATATGCTCTGATAGTTTAACAAACTGCAGAGGTCTTTTCTTGCCTTTGTATGTACTAGATTGCTCCCGGTGTTTTCAAATTGCAGGTTCATATTAACTGTTCCTCTTTGGTCCCTGAATCAGGCACAACCTTGGCTTTAGCCTTGAAACTCCTGACTAAAGAAATCATTACACGAGGAGACTAGGGTGTGCCTCATTATGTGATAAAAACGTGTAAGAAAGATCCCTTTAACTGGTCTCATTGACTTTGTTTAAAAGTACATGTGTGTGTGGGGAGGGATGTAGGGGGAGTTGTGGTGTTGTTGTGGGGGGATAGTGTATCAGGGAATGTGTGTGGAGGGATAGTGTATGTGTGTGTCTCTGTGTGAGGGGGGCTGGTGTAGCATGGTGTGTGAGTACAGGTACATGAGTGCCGTGAAGTATATATAGAGGTCAGAGGACAACACTGGGGAAGTCAGTCTGTTCCTTCAAATTTGTCAAGGCAGCTTCTTTTTTGTCATTTCTGGTGTGCTGCATGCACTAGGCTAGCTGGCTTATAAGCTTCAGGTAGAGTCCACTCTTCAGTTCCCATGTTCCTGTTGGAGTGAGTTCTGGGCTTACAGATATGTGCCAATGCATCTGATTATTTATTTTATTTAACGTGGGTTCTGGGGGTTGAGCTCAGGTCCTCAGGCTCATATGGCAAGCATATTAACCCACTGAGCCATCTCACAGGCCTCTCATAAACCACTTATAGTGAGAACTAAAAAAGGACTCTCAACGTCTCTCAGAGGTTCTCCAAGGACAGATGCTACATAAACCCAATCATTGTTGCTATGTGGAAAAAAAAATGTCCCCATCTGCTTTGTTCAGCCATAGATGGGGCTTGATTTTGAGGACTGTTGCTATTCTCAGTGCTCCAAACAGACACAGCAGCTAAATATTGCATGAGATAGATACAGTGGCATCAGTCACAGTGCATTACAACACCCCCAACTTCCACATTTTACATTCCTTTTTTCTCAGCCTTAAAAAACGCAGCATGACAGAAGGAGTGCACATGACCTTGTCTTTCCTGTTAACACAAGGAGGGCCTTCACCTCTGGGGTCAGGCAGGGCTCTCTTGTCTAAAGAGAAACAGACAACAACAAACCAGAAGAGTCCAGGTGGCTGTCACCATAGAATGCTCTGTCTTTTTCTTCATTTGGCAGCATTGCAGAAAATGATGCTCTATCCTGCTAAGGCCTTTCTCTTAGAAGGAGGAAATTGATTAGGTCCTAGAGGTTTCCATAAATGCATCAGGCAACTTTCTCAGCGGCTCCTGAGGTAGTTAAGTGAGGAATCAGGACTCAATCAAAGAACGCTACCTTTTCCATTTATCTAACAAATGCTTCCTGGCCTCTAGATGCAGGGTTACTGCTCCGTGATTATTCATGGCGGCTGTGTTTTGGTCCACCTGATGTAGAGACAGACAGAGACACAATCTTTGCTTTGACCTTTGCCTGAGATCATAGAATAGCCAAGATAAAAGAATTCTTGCCGATTTCGCCCAAGCGAATCATTTTACTGATAAAAACATTTTTATCGATAAAATCTGTCCCAAACCATTTTCACTCCTCTCTGTTTGGTGTCCTCCTTATAACTTGTTCTCATGCCTTTGGGAACTATATCTTGGCTAGGGATCAGCTCTGACTTTGCATGCTGAGGTAGTACATTTTTCCCTACATAAATTTTAGCTAACAAGACATGGCATGGTGGGGTTTTTCCTCTCATTTCCTTGCTGCATGCCCAGCATAGTGGCAAGTGTCTATTCAGATGACTCTAATTCTGCCACTGCTTTCAACCAGCTGAGTGAGCTGGGTCAGATCTCCCTTAACCCTCCCTTGTTGTGCTTGCTGCACCAACATGAGGGCTGGAGCTCAGATTCCTGGATCCCGTGTAATGCTGGGTTGGTGTAGCAGCCTTTCTGAAATTCTAGCCTTGGAACATATAGACAGGATCGCTAGAGCATACTGGCTAAATGAGACCAGACACATCTACCAGCTCTGGGTGTGACTGAGAGACTCTACCTCATCGAGTAGGGTACAAGGATGACCAGCAGTGGTTCCTGATATCAATAGACATCCACATATATTTTTTCCACATACATAAAAACATGCATACACACAGAGAAAAAGAGGTAGAGACAGAGGGAGTGAGAGAGAAATGGGAAAACAAGCACAAAATATCCATTCATTCAACAAAAGGCATTTAAAAACATAACTTCTCCCTGTCATTTAGTATATGTCCTTTGATAGGTGTATCAAACCTATCTGTAATTGAATCTTTTCATTTATATAGTGGGGGAAATCACAGAAGTAACTGCTTCATTGATTTCTAGCAAGAATCAAATGCATGACCATGTAAAAGCACTTATAACTGTAATAAACAGATAGTACTTAAAACATACTTATTGGTATTATTATCATCATCAATATTACTGCTATTTTTTTGTTCCTCATTGGACTTTGTCTATTTTTTTTGTTTTATTGTTTTTGTTTGTTCGTTTTGTTTCATCTGCTGAATTGTCTTTCCTCCTTTCTATTGGTTAAATATGGGTCCCAGTTCAAGTTCTTTTCCAACAACCCCTTTTTGATTTGAGCCAGCTTCTTTTCTGAGACACCAGTCACAATTTCATTGAAACCCCATGTGTGTTATACATATCAGCTCTCTCTTAGAGTTCCTTCATTGCCATCTGAACCATCTTTAACCCATGCACTAGGCACAGAATATAACAACTTACAATTAGGAAATATTAGTTGAATCATGGGATATAATGTTGCTTAAATAGTTGACCTATACATTGAATGACTGTGCTGATTTCAAATGAATACAACTGAGAGGCACCTTTTCAACTTGTCGTTATAATATGGCTTATAATATACACAAATAAACAAAAGTATACCTTAGCGATCGCAAATTTTGATCTTTATATCAAATTAACCCACCTCATCCTTGGAATTTTTTAAGTATATGAAAGCCTTGTTCACATATATAGTTTAATCCCAATAGTTTAATCCAGTAGGTGTGTGTGTTTGTGTGTGTGTGTGTGTTCAAAATGGTAACACTCAAGCGTCTATTGGCTGGAACAGTATTCTCCAGTTTCCCTTCCCCACAAGGTTGATTACTTCCTATGACCAAATGGATAACCTGAAAGTCTCTTTCCTCTTTTATGTTCATTTCAATATTTTGGTTCTATATAGATTATCCCCCCAATTAATGATGTCAGCTGTTAAGGAGATGTATGTTAGAAAGATTAATGCTCTGAATGTCAAGAGGTATAAAATGAATTTAACCAAATGTGTTTGATGGCGAACAACCTACTTTACATCTCTGGGTTTAATTTTCACCTCGTAAAACTGAAAACAAGGATTCTAACAGCACAAAGCTCACCTGGAGATTCTGAGAGAATCTTGATTATTGAGCATCATCCCGCCACCAAAATGCTATTTGATTTTGCTAGATTTAAACCTGTCATAAGTGAAGACATCTTGAGAGTATTTGGGGAGCAGCTCCTGCAAACATTAGGTTTTTAGCATCTAAATATTTATGTTTATGCACACAGATTAGTGCTTGCCCTTCTCTCTGCCATGCTTAGAAGTCAATGCAGAGAGTCATAGGTGGTCAGTGTGCTGAGAAGAAGTGACTGTTGAGTGTTCAGTCCTAATTGGACTGTCTATCTCAACGTCTTCCCTGCAGAAACCAGGGCTCGGGGTACATGACAGAAAGGAGGTTTGGAAGAGGGAGAGCCAGAGGACGGAGAATAGTGCTGTGTGAAATGCTGTCCTCTGGACCTAGAACAGCCATCAACTCACAAACTCACTACAACTATGGCTGCCTGCTCAAGGGCAAGACAGGATTGGTCAACACTCCAACAGGCAACATTAACTGGACTCTGGGTCACAAAAATCCCTAACAACGTTAATAATGACAATTAAGAACAGAGAAGATATGAAGACAAGAGGGAATATACTGGGGGTGCATACAATCTGGATAGATTGTGCATGTGTTGAAATTGCCAGCAAATACATAAAATACATGAAAGATAATCTATTGTTTTAAATGAAGGTTTTATTTTTACGTTTTATTTGTGTGTATGGGTAGGCATGTGCACAGTGCACATGAGTGCCGAGTCATAGACCAGAAGAGAACTTCAGCTCCACCAGAGCTGTGAGCTATGGGATATAGGTGCTAGGAACCAAATCTGGGTCCTCTTCAAGAACAGTATTCACTTTTAACTGCTAAGCCATCTCTTTATCCCCCAAAAGAAAGAAAATGTTGATTTTAATGATGCTTTGAAGAGGGCAAGAGCTTGTCTGCATTACTTGGGGGTTACTTGGGGGTAGAATCAATGATTTTGTGTGAGTAAGTCTGTTGGTCATGGAATTCCAGGCTTGCCCTCGTACCTCTTTATGGTTTAGCAGTTGTAAAAAATGTTACTGGAAATCCATGTCTGACTATTTCTATTAACCAGACCTATTTTGTTGTGGGTGACAAAAATACAAGTCATTTTTTAGGGCTAACTTATGGGCATACATCCAATGGACCCTATGTCCTACCACAGCAACACTTGCAAAGCTGTGTTTATTGTTCCTCTTCCCTATAGCCAGGAAATGGAACCAGACTAGATACCCACCAACAGTTGTTGTATAATAAAAATGTACAAATACACAATGGAATCACATTCAACTCGAAAGAAAAGTGGGGTTATGAAATTCACAAGAAAAATGATTCAGCTGGGAAACATGTTGTTAAGAGTTACAATGCAGTCCCCACAAACAAAAATCACATGTTCTCTTTTATGTGATGGTCCTAGCTTCTGAATGTTTAATGTGTGCACGTGTGCTCGCATGTGCTTGTGCACATGCTCATGCGTGCGAATTTGTATGTGAGAGTGGGAATAGATGTAGATACAGCCAAGAAATGAGAAAAGAAAAGCCTGTGAGATGGGAATGAGGCCTTAAGGAAGGGCATTCAAAAATCTAATAGGGAGAACATTAGAACAAAAGTGGAAGGAGAAATTCTGGGGTCAGACATGAGCAGTGGGAAGTAAGGGAAGGAGGGAAAACAGGGAAGGGGTGGAATAGACAGGTGAAAATCAACCATAGTTAAGTATTATGAAAATATTGCAAGGAAACTTGTTTCTCTAAGCTAATTTCTAAGGTTAAAAGATATTTTAAAATTAAAAACAAAACTAGACACAGTTGTGTAAGTAAATTATGTAAATGCTTTTATCTTTTTATTTTTTTTATTTATTTTTATATTTTATTTACATTTCAGATGCCATCCCCTTTCCCCATTTCCCCTCCCTAGAAAACCCCTATCCCATACCCCCTTTCCCTTTTTGCTTTTATACATTTTTTAAAATGTTAATCAAAAGTTTTGTAAGTTTGGTAATGCTCAATCAGAAGTGTAACCCAATACCCAACCTAGATATATAAACTATCTTTGACTGGTGGAGACATGTGAACATCTGCCTCCATGCCCCCCCTTCTCTCTCTTTCTCTCTCTCATCACCTAGCTTCACCCTTCCTGTTAAAATAAATTTTTTCTCTCAAAATGCAATTAGAGCATAATTATTCCTAATTGTACCAGTGAGGTACAAGATAGTCCTAATACCCAGTCCATCATTTTGTTGACTAACCAGAACCTCTGTCATCTCTCCTAACTAAAACACTTAGTTTTGAACCTGGCTTTTTTTCTTGGCTTTAGAATGAATGTCAGCTGAAAACCATCCATTCAGATCTTTTCTCTCAAAGTAAATAGCCAGGATTGGCTATGAGACTATAGGTCTTCAACCCCGTCAGAAATCCAGAATGACTGAGTTAACTGAAATTATGGGAAGCACTAAGCATAGCTTCTAAAACTTAGCCAATTTACGAGAGACTGCTGAATACATGGACAGTCCCTATACTACTGAACGTTGGAGCATCAAATCTTCAGCCTTCTGGCCCAGAATCATCTGACAGACCTTAGTGATGCAGAATTATTAAGGGCTGATTACTGTAAAAGCTTTTAAAATAATAGGACAAAAATAAAATTTGTTTAGGCTAAAGGGAATGAGACACTTGTGGCTGAATTTTGAGAACAGCTGAAGTACAGAGTAGGAAACGGTATGGACCTCTCAGCATGTCCCCTCTATGCATCCTGCCCTGCTTCCTCTATGCCCCAGGGCATATGGCTGTTTCGTAATCTTTGTCTCTGCCACCAAGGAGAGAAATCTTGTCTCATATTCTGATTTGACAACTCTAAGGGAAGGACCAGCTTTGGACACATGTATGCCCTCAGCAAACCATGGAGAAGTACTGTGAACGGAAAACTGGATTCAAAAGACATTCCCTCAGTCAGAGAAGGGACTACACATCAGGGTAAAAATGTGACAGGGTGAGAGAGGCCAACCCATGCCTATGCACTGTCCCTTAGGCATTCAAATAGAAGTGCATAAAATAGAGCGATAAGCTAGCCAGCTACTCTGGGTGTAATGCAATGAATCAGGACCCAGTTTTGCCACAAAGTACTTATTTGACATTAAAACATGTCATCTCTTTCTGAATTCTGCTTACTAAAAGTGGCTGACGGCTCAGTTTAACTAGGGCTTCTTGAGATACAAAAGTCAGAATTATTCATACTTACCCCTTTGGAACTAAGTATCCCTTACAAATACTTAATGTAATATGTTTTTCAGTTGTTCAAGGAATTGAACTCAGGGTCTTCTGCATGTTAAGCACATACTCTACCACTGAGCTATATCCCAAGTCTTATAGAAATTAATAATCAAGTAGTATTTTCAGTGAGGCTAATTGAGGTACTTAGAACAGATAAAAATTTTAATGATGAAGAGAAAGCAAAAAGAACATAAACAGAAAAGATGTAGTAAGATAGGATATAAAATTTTATTAGAAAATGATGATGATGCATTTGACTTTACATGTTTCAACAGTGTAAAGACGGGAGAAGGGAAGGCAATCCTGCAACTAGTGTTACCAGATTAAAAAAGTAACAAAAACAATAATAAAATAATAGAAAGCCTAGATAAATTTGAATTTATAATAAAAATGAATAATTTTAATATTCCATTTTTATGCTATATTTGGAATAACATACTAAAAATTTATTATCAAAGCAAGACATTTATTTTCCGGATGTCTTGTGTCTGGGCAACACCATCTATAATTAGATTTTCCACACCCAGAATAGAAGAACCATGCCGATTGCTCAGGTGAGGTTGAGATTTTTACAGGCATAGGCTTCTCTAGGGAGTCACTGAGCTGTTCAATGGTGCTTGAGTTAATGGACTCCTCTCTACTCTCCAAGTGTTGGTTGCCCATCTCTACAATGAAGGAGTTTGACTCAGTGATCCATTATTCTCTTCCCTGCACCAGTGCCCTGTGATCAGTGGACTGGGGTTTTTCCTGCCCTGGCATGGATCTTTTAGACTCTAATGCAGCTAAAGGCTGACAACTGGAGACTTTCACTAAGCTGGTTTCTTTATTTTATTCAGGAGATCAAACTGTCATTCCAGCACTGGCAGGTGGCTCTGACGATCTCAGCTCTAAAATCACTAGAGAACAATGTCCTTTATCTCTCTGTATATGGACATTTATCCATGGGACACCTGGATCCATAGAAGCAGAGATGATGGCAGCTTTTCTGAGAGGTCACAGAGTCTGGAAGTGAGTTCACTTTAAAATCTAAAGAAAGCTTAAGAAATAACTTATCCCAGGGTGCCAGGCCAGGGACTTGGTGAGTAACTCATGCCCATCTTCAGTAACCTTCCCAGAACTGGATGGTGTCTCATAAGGAAGCTAAGGCAGAGAACATTCTAGAAGCATGCTCAGTTTTCCATAGTGAAACCCAAGAATTAAAAGAGGGGGTGGGGAGGGAGCAGGGACAAGAACTTGCTACTCAAGGTAAGTTCTCTGAGCTTAGTATTATTTTTAAGATGTATTTTATGATTTTTTATGTATATGTAGTAAGGAGGTATGCACAAATGTGGGCCTGAAGTGATCAGAAGAGGGTGTTAGATCCCCTGAAGTTAGAGATGCAGGTGGTTGAAAAGCAACCTGTCACAAAGATTCTAATTGACCTTCATTTTCCACAGCACCAGCTCATACTCCCAGCCACTGAGCCACTGAGCCACTGAGCCACTGAGCCACTGAGCCACTGAGCCACTGAACCACTGAACCACTGATCCATCTCTCTAGCACTTAATTTTTTCTTAACTATCACTTTACTAGGATCATTCAAAGGCTTCAAAATAAAGAGAGCCTGGTAGATCCGTTTTCTTTCCTGGGATATTTGTCATGTACCACACTGGAAATTTCAAGAACAATGTACCACTTATAAACCCAGGCCTCTCAGTAGGCTTCTTTTAAACTTTTCTCTGGGCTTCTGACTGCCGTGAGAGGTCCTATTAGCAGTCTCACAGTTGTGTTCATGTCCCTGAAGATGGCACACACTCCCACACTTGAAGCTTTCAGGGTTTCCTCTGCCTTCAAGATTCAGCTCAAGAGACATCACTTCTGAGAGTCTGTTCTAGTTGCCTTGAGAGAACATCCATGGCCAGCAGCTGTGAGTGTCTCCAGCTCTCCACCAACACACTTCTCAGCCAGTGACTCACGAGGCTCTTGTGGCCAGTTGTGTGTGTCAGCACATAGCATAGCATGCAACATAGCATGTAGCATACAGTCAGAGCTCATTAATTATTTGGCAAGGGAAACAAAAGAGGAAAAGAAAGTATAAAGGGGAGAAGAGAAGAAAGAGTATTTCATATTTGTTGAGGTTCTCCAGAGAAATAGAAGCACTGAGAAGGTGTGAGGAAGAGAGGGAGGAAGAGAGGGAGGGAGAGAGGGAGGGAGGGAGGGAAGGAGAGAGACAGAGAGAGAGAGAGAGAGAGAGAGAGAGAGAGAGAGAGAGCATGTGTGTTGACTTCAAAGGCCTCCAAGTCCCACAACCAGTGGGACTGGGAGCTGGAGCACCAGTTCATGGTATGATTTGAAGGGCTGAATATTAGGAGCACCAGAGGTGAACAAAGTCAGTGGCAGTTCAACCACAAACAGAGACAGACAGTGAGTCTTCTCTCTACCTTTTTACTCTGCTACAGCCCTCCACTGATGGGAGCATTGGTGAGGTCAATGTGTATCACTCAGCCTGCTGACTCAATCATGAACATTTTTTAAAATTCTATTTAATTTATTTAGTTTTTCAGTTTATTAAAAAAATACTTGCCCATTGCCTAAGCCTTTGGACACATGTTCATAAGAACACCGCTGAGCATAATGTCTACTAACTATGCATAAGTGATGTATATTAACTATATCATTATGTTTTAGGATTCTCTGTAAGATGAGTGGCCATTCAGAATTGGGTCTCGGTTAAAAAATTTTTGTTGTTGTTGTTGTTATCTTGCTTTTAGTTTTTTGTGTGTTTGATGTTGTTGTTTGTTTGTTTGTCTTTTGAGATGAGGTTTGGCTATGTAGCCCTGTCATGTCTTGATTCTCTGTAGATCAGGCTGGCCTCTAACTCATAGAGATATCCCTGCCTCTGCCTCTCAAGCACTGGAGTGGAGTCCTGTACCACCATGCTCAGCTCTCACTGAAAATCTGTTAACAAAATAACCCCATTCCATTCATAAAATGTCTAACTGATTAGTGCATTTTACCAGTCTCTATACTATAAAGGTTCCTTGGCTAATTGCGTCTATTTGTGTCGCTCAACCTAGAACTGACCTTAATACTTGCATAAAAAGTGGTATAAAAGCAAAAAGGATGAGGGGAGATGGGATAGGGGGTTTCTAGGGAGAGAAAATGGGGAAAGGGGATGACATTTAAAGTGTAAATAAATAAAATATCCAATAAAAAGGAAAAAAAAGAAAAGGATGTCTCAATTTTCAGATACAGTTTATATGTAAAGAAATCATTAAACACTAAAACTTAAAGAATACTTACAAATTCTCCCTCTAAATCTCTTCAGATATGAGACTCTTATGGAAAGATGCTCACTGACATGTTTAGAAATGATGGATCCTCTGGGCATCCCAAGAGCCAACCAAATTAACACATCACATTAACCATTGCACTGCTCTTTCTTGTCTTTAGAAGGAACAATAGCCACTGGAGTTTTGTTTATTTGTATTATTTTGCTTGCCCAGAAAGCAACCTCATTGCAATTGTTTGTGGGCTTTATAAACAATTCATTTTAATTTATTTTAATTATTCTTCAACAGGGAAGCATTAGGATTGTAGTTCGTAACTGTCGGGGCTGTGCCTTGGGGTCTGATTCATGGCTGGAGCCATTTTAGAAATAAATGTCTCATTGTTTCATTGTTTGACTTGGCTTCTTCTGTGATTTGTCCTCCCTTCTTGCATTTGTTTTTTTCTCTTTTCACAGAACTGTATAGGCCCAGCTAGCTGCACACAATATGGACTAAAGACAATGTGGCAGCACCGTCCATGTCAGCTTGCTCATGTTGCCAATATTCCTTCTCAAACACTTTTCAGCTTTGTTTCACACCCCCCACACAACTACCCCATGACTGCACTGGACCAAGCTAAACCTCGCCCATTTAAACTGTTGCCTCAGCCTCTGGGCCTACAGCCTGCTTCCGTGTGTCTTCACTGACACACATTTAGGATGGAGCTCCGTAAAACTATTAGGTGTTGTTTAGTTTTTGTTGTTGGTCTTCACTCTTCAACACAAAGAAATGTGCTCACGGAGCAAGGCACCAGTCAGGTTGGGTGAGCATTTGGTCTAATGAATACACTTTGCATTTAGCTACCTCATAAGTTCTCATCTGAAAAGGAGGTTACATTCTGTGCTGCCAGGGAAGGATTAAAAATTTCACATAGAAATTTTGGAGAACACAGTGCAACCCATAGCATTACATTTCATTTCCAGTGTGTTTCATACTTGCAGGATTTTATAGGCATTCATTCGTTTGTTTAGAATGCTTTCCTTCTGATCCCTAACTAGCACAGGGAAAACTAGTAGCTTAAGGTGTTCTATTTTTCTTCTCGGTTAGTGTGTTCATGCATTTTGCTTCCACTGTAATCTTTATTTCAGTGAACAAAACTTGACCATTTCCACGTCTGTCTCTTCACCTATCCTTCAAGGCAAAGATGGTCTAATTCAGCATTATATGCCCAGTGCTTACCACTGTTCCTGCCGTACAGCACAATAATTACACGTTTGGGAGAGATAAATTAGAAATGAGCCAGAGGAAATGACACCTGAGCTCACCCAGTGAGCATTAAAACTTATCCAAATAAAGAAAATGAAGCCTTTCCAGAAAAGATGTGCAAAACGGAGTGCCTGTGGACCTGTTAGTCTATGACGTAGGGAGGTAGATGCTACAGGAAGGTCATATACGCTGGCAAATGAAGAACGTGAAAGAATTTGTGGACAAAACTGATAAGCTTCTTATATTTGTTCATTTATCATAAACACATATACATAGATGTTATCTTAGGGTTTTACTCCTATGAACAGATACTATGACCAAGGCACCTCTGATAAGAACAACATTTAATTGGGACTGGCTTACAGATTCAGAGGTTTAGTCAATTACATCAAGGTGGGAGCATAGAAGTGCCCAGTAGGCATGGTGCAGGAGCCAAGAGTTCAACATCTTGTCCTGCAGGAAAATATGAGGAGACTGGCATCCTCAGGTAGCTAGGAGGAGGGTCTCAAAACCCACTCCCACAATGACATATTTTCTCCAATAGGGCCATACCTACTCCAACAAGGCCACACCTCCAAATAGTACCACTCCCTGGGCCAAGCATATTCAGAGTACCACTGATATAATAATATACACATTTATAGGTATATCAGCACACTGTACACCAAGTCTTCAGGAAGGTTTTTAGAAGTAAGTCACATGATCACATTTCTTTCTTTTGATAGTGATGTTGGTGGCAAAAAATAAAGGTAGATTAAGAGAGTCATGGCTGGAAATAAGGATGTCACTGGAGGGAGCTGATGGTGTCCTGGCCACAGGAAATAAAGGAATGAAGCAAAAGACATTGTGACAGTTGAAAGGAAGAGATATATTACAATAGTCCTTAGAAAGTAAACGTAAGTAAATTGGATGTCTGATTAAGGAGAAGAATAAGAGAAAAAATAAATCTCACTCCTCATTGGATGAAGGAGCTTTTGTCAGAGACTTCAGAATCAGAAAAGAAAAAACAAACACCCTGGGATGCGTTTATGAGCTGGTGAGAATGCCAAGACCAGCAACCAGACACTGCAGAGAGTGGAAGACTTTGGAACATTGAATCCTAAATGGGATTCTCTCATCAAATCTTTCCTGGTGCCCAGGGTCTCTGAGGTTATCTTGGGCTAGCCCCTTGTGAAGGTCTTTTGTCTTGGGTTCACTCCTATCCCAGGCCTTGGTCCCAAGCAGGGTTCTTCTATTTTCTGGCTTGCTCCCCATCTTGGGAGCTCATCTGGGCCTGCCTGGGGTTAGACTGGTGGTCATCTCAGGCTAGCTCCCTGTCTGGGCCTCCTGGGGCTGAACTTGTCATCTCAGGCTCACCTTTTTTGTTGTTGTTGTTGTTTTTTTTTTTTTTTTTTTGAGAATGTTAGGCTTCTACTCATTCAGATGTTCATAGGTCACAACACTGAGCATAGACAGAGCCCCTGTCCTCTTTCTGCTACTTAGTGACAACACCCATTTGACACAGCAGCCGGACCTGCAATGTCTCTACAGGCAGTGCCTGTTTGTTTTCTAATGACAGAGTCAGAGAGGGTATGGATTTGGAAGGGAGGGAAGATTTGGGAGGAGTTGAGGGAGACGATATGCTAATCAGGGAGATGATATGTTAATCAGAATATACTATATAAAAAAACTACTTTCAATTAAAGCAAGGAAAGATACAAAGAAAGACAAAAGAAAAAGTTAGTCACAGGTGCTCAAAGGGTCTCCAACTGGACTTGGCTGGCCAACTGCCATGTCTATCAGCCTGGAACTCTGGTAGCTCTCTGTTATAGGCATTGGTACTGGAGTTAACCATACAGAGACATGAAACAAAGTCATAGAAGTTAACTTACAGCCCAGAGAAAGTGTGGTACAAAGGTAGGATTCAAGGATGGGAATTCTGGTCTTATAGCATAGTCAGCCAGATTCACCTTTATCCTATTTGTTGATGGCTAAGTCTCTATGTAGTTGGCTATATACTTCCCAGGTTCATATAAAATGTTGCCATGTAGAAACACTTAACTTTACAAAAATAAGTGCAAAGGATTCCATGTCTTTGAAAGGTAATAATAATAATATTGACTTTTTTTTTGTTTTTCTTTTTTTTCTTTCTTTTTTTTTTTTTTTTGACAGGGTTTCTCTGTGTAGTCCTGGCTGTCCTGGAACTCACTCTGTAGACCAGGCTGTTTCTCAAACTCAGAAATCAGCCTGCCTCTGCCTCCCAAGTGCTGGGATTAAAGCTGTGTGCCACCACTGCCCGGCAATATTGGCTTATTTAATGTGTGCAATATGCATGTGTAGATTTGGGCATAGTGGAGGTCAGAGGAGAGTGTCAGATCCCCTGGAATGAGATCTGTATGCTGGGGAACAAACCTTGGTCCTCTGTAAGAGCAGAAATGCTCTTAACTGCTGGGCCATCTCTCCAGCTCAGTAAGAGTTAAAAATAAACCAACCAACCAACCAACCAACCAACCAACCAACCAACCAACAAAAGACCCCACTGAACTAATGACTCCATTTCATTTGTTTATTATGCTAACCTTATTTTTTTAAAATATTTCCCGTGACAGTATATTGCCTAAATATAGTCATTATTTATAAACCAAATCTCCCCAGGAGTTCTTTCAAAATTAAAAAATGTAATAATTATGTTAAAGTAAATGTATCAGGAGATTAAAATTTGTCTCCTCTTCTCAAGTTCCAGAAAGAAAACATAGAAACAAAAATCCTTGATCTGTAAACATAACTCAGCCGGCAGAATTGCTTGGTGCACAAATGTGAGGACATGACTCTGAGGCTCCAGAAGCTATGTCAAAGCCAGGTGTGTAGCATGAACATCTGTAATCCAAACTCTTCCGCAGTTAAGATGGGAGGCAGAGATAGGACCATCCCTCTAAAGCTGGCAAGACAGCTAGCCTGTTCTATGTGGCAGGAAGAAAACAAAGCAGTCTTGTCTCAAAAACGATAGACAGTGAAGACTGACACATAAGGTTGCCTTTTGACACCCACACATGCCACATGCACACACACACGCACACGCACACGCACATGCACACGCACACACACTAAGAACCTCTACCTGAGAGGGCTCCTATGTATCCATCCTATAAAACAAGAACAACAAAATCTTTTCTTTCAGATGACTGTTTTTTGTTATCCGCCTGTTTAATGCTAACATTTGTTACTTAACATTGCTGAAACAAAATGCCCAACAGTAGAAACTTAAGGAATGAAGAGCTTGTTTTGGCTCAGAGTTTAAGCTTTGAACTTAAACAATTGCTCATTGGCAAGGAACGTGCTGACCAGCATAGCATGAAGCATTTGGTCCCATTGCTTCTGGTTTTAAGGAAGGGAAGAGAGATGCATGCTGAGGCCCAGCAGATTTTCTCCTTGTATTCAGTCCCGAGCACCAGCCCATATGTAGGGTGAAGTGAGTTCTCTCAGATCAGTTAACCAAGACAATCTAGAACCAAGAGATTTGTCTCTTCAGTGACTCCAGGCTCATTAAGTTGACAACCAATATTCAACCACTACAAATATCCTCTTTAAGTTCCAGATTCATCTAGAAAATAGAAACTATTCTTGTCATTAAAGCCATTGATCCTGTTTCCTTGTCAGGCTGAGCCTTTCTGCCCCCATTGGCTGTGGTAACATAACACATCTGATGGCCCCACACACTAAAAAAAAAATCTCTCCATTTCCCCACATTTTATTATAAAAGTATTGAAAATAAACAATAATTTGTAGGGACTGGAAAAATGGCTCAATGGTTAAAAGCACCTTCTGCTACTGAAGAGAATCAAAGTTTGGTTCCAGGTATCTATGTGAGCTGCTCACAGCTGATGTGGCTTTAGCTTCTGGGGATCCCATGCCCCCTTCTGGAATCCACTGTCACTGCATTCACAGGCATAAACTTATACCCAGATACACACATATACATGCGATTAAAAATAAAAGTAAAATGTTTAAGTAATGACAGTGTATGCTAAAACTGTTCATTGAACTGTCATCTCTCTCAGAAAAGTAATATTTTCCAGTTCTAAAACAGCATGTTTAAGAAGAAATCTAAAGAAGCTATTCAGGTATATTTCTGTAACAATCATAACAATGTTACAATGCTGTGGTCACACGAACCATGACTTGAAGGGCACTCCCATGAAGACATTTAAAAAAATCAAGTCTGTGCTTATCTTTTGAGTTCTTAAAAGGAGTTGTGAATTCCTCATAAAATCCTGGTGTGATATTGGTTGTCACTCCTGCCAAGGTCTTTTAGAGATTATGAAGCAGACTTGAGATAGCGCAAGATCACTGTTAACATGTGGGGTTGAAACTACCTTTCGTGGGGTGTCTTCTTTTGATTGTGCTTTCTATCAGTGGTGTTGAATGTTTTTTATAGAATCTTTAATATTTGCTAGAAGGAACGAAATATTGAACTACTCACAGTGAACAAAGACTGAGTTAATTTCAAATTCTGTGGTTAGAAATGTAACATTTAGCATGAAGCCATCTCTTCTTGTTGTTACTACTGTGGAAAAATGCCTTTATGCCTCATGTCTTGGGTTCTGAGGTGTTCTAGCCACCTCTTCCTGTATGTTTCCCCATGATTATTCATAACAGGGGATGAGGATCTCCACTGATTCTTATTTGGGGACAATGCATCTGCCTGAGCCATCTTTTGGACTGAAACTGTATGCACCATGATTGGGCTGTGAATTCAGAGGAAAAAGGCTTTGTGGCTATCTTTGTTGGTTGGCTCCAGCCCTTTTAAGACTGCTAATACCAGCAAGCTCACTGAATCACAGAGAAAAGACTTGAAGACTCACTTAAATGATTGACCTATTTCTGGGCTCTCTGTTGTTGCAAATTACAAGAATATACTGTGTGAATTTTCAGGTAATTTGACACTATTACCTTAAAACTCACTGGTTACACCTCCCCCTGCCCTCTCTTGTTTAGATGGAATATCTGACCTTTTCCCTTGGCAGGCTGCTTCTCTTTTCCAGGTAACTGGTGATGATTTTATACCCTGGATGATAATCAATATGTAGAAGCTGTCGTTATTGATTTGGATAAAACCACCAATTATGGCTATTTTGAGCAGAGCTCAATGGGATTAGATGTGATTACATGGCAGTAGAGTGTGAGCCTATCAGCACCCAGAGGCTGTTGTGTGGCTATTTAATATTTACAGAAGTAATGTAGATGAATGGTGACACAGACCCAGATCCTATTCAGTATATACTGTCTCCAACCCTCATGGAGCAAATACCCTAAGTGAGACCACCTGGCTATACACACTTCAGACCGTCGGTGTTTAGAATTTAATGAGTCTGTCTCCAGGATAACAAAGATGGACTGGTTCAAAGAGAAGCAATCCAAGTTGACCCAGTCTTTACTCTTCCATTTACCCAGAATGCAGCAGCAAAGACATTTCCAAGAACATGTGGATTTCAGTCATATCTCGGAATGTCAGTTAGAAGGAAGAGAGAACAAAGTAAGCTGGACAGATACATATGTTCCCAATGAAAACAGGCTGATCAAGATCCCCACACATCCTGAAAGTTACAGGTTCACTGGATACAGCCTCCCCTGAGACTTCCTATCATCTGTTCTGAGAACACGTCTATACCCCAACAATGAGGAGCATGGCATACTGCAGTGATAGGGAGAATGGCATAGTCCAGTGATGAGGAGCATTGCCAATATGTCTATACATCAATGGTGGTGTGCATGGCATCTCTACACTCAAGTGGTGGTGAGGATGGACTTTGGAGCTGGCCCCATACTTTTTATTGAAGTTACTTCCTGCAGATTACCAAACCTTTCTATGTTCTTTGTAAAACAGGAACATTAACAAAATCCTTAGGACTACACTTGGCTTCCATCGTTAGCCTTCTATCTGCACCAAGAAAGCAACCCAAACCCACACAGCACTCCTTACTCTTTCTAGGTATGTGTCTATGCTTACATGCCTTTATAGCTGAGAAGTGTAGTCCATCCTGTCAGGAATGTCAAGGAAGCGGGAGAATGAAACATGCGGTCATATTGCATCCATAGTCAAGAAGCAAGAAGGCATGCATGCTAATGCTCAAGGTACCTTCTGTTTATCAAGTTCAGGATCCCTTCACTAGGAAAGGGTCCTGCCCACAATCAAGATAAGTCTTCCCACACCACTTGACATGATCAAGAAAGTCCCACACAGACACACACAGCTTCTGGGTGATTCTAGATTTGACCACACTTGACAGTCACACTAACCATCTCACGTATATTTCTTCAAGAAATTGAAAGTTACATAACACAATAAGATCCCAATAAGAGTGTTAGGCTGTGGTGTGCATGGGCACAGGTGGGTCCTGTTGGGTTGAATTGTGGGTCTCCTGTCTGCCATCCCCAAGGGGCTAAGACTTTGGCTCAGAGAGGCTGGAATTTGGCTGTGTTCACTCCATACCAGCACCAGGTGGACATCGGGCTCTGAGAAGCCACAGGACTCTGTTCCGGGGGTGGAGAAAACAGTCTGAGGTCCTGCGGGGGCTGGAGTTCTTGAGTTAGGGGTCCCTGGGCCAAAAGGCACCCAGGAACCAACTGGTTCTCAGGCCCTTGGGCTCTCACATGCCACTGAGAGGCCACAGAAGGGCTGAGATGGGGCAAATGGGCTGGATTGACCCCAGCCGAAGAGGGAAAGGAGAGACACTCTGTGTCCCACAAGGAGGGGGCTCTTGATCATGGTGACTCACTTGGCTAGGTCATGGCTGGCTCAGCTCACTTGGTTGAATTGGTGGCCTCCATGGCTGGATGAATAGAGAGATCATCGGTGGGAGGTTAGATGGCAGCTCTGTAGTTGAAGACTTCACAGTTCCCCCATGGCAGGCCCCAAAGAAGAGAGATAATCCATGGTCTTAAAATGTTTCTTGTCATGGTGAAAAATGGATGAAGCTGTACCCTGGTATTCTCAGGGTGGGCCTGAGATTAAATATCTTTGCTAGGAGGAGGGTCTGGGAAGAAATGCTTAATTGGCTACACCTTCTGGCCTTTAGGTATCTCATTGAAATGGAGATCTATTTTGAGACTCTGTGTCCTGAAGTCACGCCCTCTACCTGTGGAGGAGCTAGTAGGAGCATTGTCCTATGTGCCTGATGGCTACAGACCTCTCTGTGGGGGAGGAGGAATGTAGCTATGTGAAAGAAACCAGGGGCCCAGGAGCAAAGACAAACTCCTGCAATCCCTGAGGGTCTCTGGGATTCAAAGCTTGCTTGACTAGGTACCCAGATGCCTCTTACAGCCCACCACCCCACATAAGAGTACCAACTTTCTATATTTTATTCATGGTATTATTCATGCATTCACTTATCAAAAATAACTTATTGATCTTTCTCTATTTACTAAAAAGATATTGTTCTGGGTATTGGGGTAAAGTGCTGGGCAATACTAATGATGAGCCTGATACAAAGAATTCAACAGCCCCGTGAAGATGTAGACATACCAAGATTATGTAAACAAATAAATGGGACAAGATAGCATGAGAGTTGTGGAAATACAAAGCAAGATTGGGCACCCAAGAATAATTAGATTGGAGACATTGGGAGAATGCTGATAATTTGATCAGATTGTTATGCTCTAAAGACAGGCTATCAAATGAACAACTGGAAGCCAAGATGGGTTTGTCTGTCCACGTAACGTTCCCAGGAGAGCTGCAACTAAGCTAAGAGGTTGAAATAGTCTGGAAGGACTGTGGGCAGCAAAAGCCAACCCAGAATGAACTAAGCACAAGGGAAGAGTCTTCTTCAGCATCTATGATGTCATGGTTACCACTGAGTCCATGAACTCCTGTTTCAGGATAATGGAGTGATTCAAGAGCAGTCATGCCTAGAATCCTCGTTTCAAGTCATCATCTCATATCCTCAGACCTTCTCCTATACATAGAACTCAGAGCCCCTTATCATCAGAGGATGGATTTCCAGAGGATACCCAGACACTTGAGACCCATAAAAACTACAAAAATCCAAGAGCTCAGATTACACCCTCTACTTAGACCCACACATCTAGGGGTCTAGGTATGTATCGACTTCATGATGCCTGAAAGCAAACATGGATGAACTACTAAAGGCTCCTTTCTCTTTTGTCTGCCTTATTTTCATGCACTCTGGATTTACAAAAAAAAAAAAAAAAAAAAAAAAAAAAAAAAAAAAAAAAAAAAAATCAGTCTTTTTAAGTGAAAAAAAAGAAAAAAAGAAAAGAGAAATACTAGAAAATACCAGTCTCGTTTGCTTTTGGAGAGCACTCCTTACAAAGGTTGCAAGCCTTTTCAGATCTGATGACAGAACAATTGGAAACTCCCGGTTGTGACTTCTGACCCCATCATTTAAGGCTGAATTCTCCTCTCTGAGACGCAGTGATGGTAGCTGTTGCATAACGTAGTTTTCTAGCATGCACTTATTCACACAAAGTGGATCTCAGCTTGCAGCAAGCGTAGAGTATGTGAGTGGTTGTGTGCTGTTGCTGATGAGAGAAAACTTATCTGGTACTCCTCTAACCATTCTGATACTGACCTGACATTTGGGAGGCAGAAAGAAGATAGTGATGAGGGTGATGTTGGGTGAGCCAAGGTGCATAAAGATCTGTAGGAATATATATGCACGCCTTGCTTCTTACATATAGAACTGATATATGGATCACATTTCACACTACTTTTGAACATCCTGACAAGAGCTATTCAAAAGATAACAGATGCATTAAGGTCAAGGGTCTTCAGCCTGAGAAGAAGGAGTGCAGCTATAGAGTAGTTCTCCACATCGGAAGCAGCTTTCTCTTTTTGTGGACATGTTCATGTCCATCTCATCACCAAAGCAGGAAGCTCGCCTGTTCTGCTATGTTTTGTTTCCTCAGCTTTGGTTGTTTGACCATCAGATTATACACTCACTGAAACTCAACACACTACAGCTCAACTCAGCTACAAAGACAGCAAAACAGTGCTTCCAAAAACCTGCCAGTCTTCAGAGAGTTGAATCGTATAATGTCTGTAGCTTCCCAGTACTTTCCCCATCTCCAGGTTGACACAACTAGACTGATGGACTCTCACTGGGTGATATTTATAGTTACTGAGAAAGAAAATAAATCCATCCGAGTCCTCTGCTCTCTGCCTACTGCCTGCTCCCTGGGCAACTCCTCTTTTTTCTTCAGCTGACTTGAACCTCAATAAATGAATTCACTCCAACACTCTCCTATGTTATTCTGCACCTAATACCAACTGCAGCTTGCTCTTCTTCCTGGTTTCTAAGTTAATATGGTTGTCTGATGAATCTCACCCATATTAGGTTGCCATACATACAGCCACTTCTTCTTACACTCCATTATTCTCCTCTCTGTCTTCTTTCTGCCTCAAATCCAGACCCTTGTTCATCATACTCTCTCTTTATCCTCAATTCCCAATTGATGGAAAGCTACCAGTACACAGTGCTCATTAAAGATATAAACACTGAGTGAGACTTTTAGTCTTAGTTTACTGCAGCTGCCAAAGCAACTCACCATCTTATCCTGAAGGCTTTTCAGATTACCCTCGGTCTCCAAATGCTCTACCTAAATGAAGCTAAGAGCCAGCAGAAGTGTTTGACCACCATTCTTACTCCAACTTACCAGCAATGTACCCTTCTCAACCCATTCAGTCTCCCTCCACATGTTTTCACATGTGTAAAATGCATGTTTTTAGAGCTGCTGAGAATTATTAATGATAAGGTGTGAGGAAAATAAAATACATAGACGTTCCTGTCACTGTCCTACCCAGTCCATGTAATTTTTATATTATTAAGTAAAATTCAAGTACTGGGGATGATCAAACCTTTCTAGAAATCTCAGAAGATTCTCCCATGCAGAAAAAGCCCTCTAACATCCAAATAATCCTAAGAAATTAAATTACGTGGAAATACAGTAAAATATAAATTAAGTTTTAAACAGCATCGTTGAAAGTTTGTAGGTTTTCTTGGACTTTGGATGTCATTCATCTTAGCTACAATAACTAAGCTTTTAGTTTTTTCTGACTCCTGCCTGGTTGAGGGGAAGGTGTTGTTCATACACAGACAGACAGTCAGATAGTCAGACAGAGTCAGATAGACAGTCAAACACACACACACACACACACACACACACACACACACACACACCCCACTCACATGACTCTGACTACCAACCTCTTTCTTGTCTTAAAACACTCTGGAAAAGACTGTCTTCACTGTAGAGTGAACATAAATTCATTCGAACCAAGACACTTTTGACAGTAAAGGAGACACTATTAGTAATTACCCTGAAGCAAAAAGCATACATCAGAATCTCCCAGGCAGGATAGTGCTTACTGTCAGCTGCCTTCTCATGCTCCATCCAGAGCCCTCTTGAAGCTGTATGCACACTAATCACAGGGCCAGGAAGGAAACCCCTCCCACCTGACCCACATTTCCTTTCTGTGCATCTGTCTGGGTATCATGTTTCAGTTCTCTGCTCCTCCCTTGCTAGAAATTTCTGTTTCACACCAGGAATTTCTGCTTGGCTATTTGGAGCTTATTCCTCTTCTGAATGAACTAGTATGAGAGTTTCAAAAGAGAACATTTAACAAGTTTCCTGAGACTCTTTTTTTCTTTCATTTTATTTCCAAATATTACTCTCCCCCTTTTCTTATCTATGCAAGAATAATTTCCTCTTTTGCTTGTGGCTATTATTTCCATTCAACCTCTAACAACTTGTTTTATGACGTCTACTGTGTACTTTACCACCTCCAGGGAGGGGGGTAAGGTGTGCATACATTTCATGATACAAGGTGGCTACTGTGAATACTATCCTCTTGCAACAAGCAAGAAAACCAATTTAGACAGTAAAAAATGAAGAAAGAATTTATGGAGGTGATGAGAGTGGGTAAGACCTCTAAAGACATATACACTAGAGAGTGAAAACCCTCTCATGAGATATGAGTGTACAGGCAAAGGCCTGGAACACAGAGATGCAAGAACTACAGTGAGAATTATTAGAGCCCTGACAGAAGTGAGGGAGTAAGACAAATTAGAACCAGACGACACGAAGCCTTGACTGCCACAGTCTTCCATCTTCTGTGTGTAGGTAACAGACAGTCACTGGGACAACATGGACTAAGCCAAGGAGAGTCTCAGGAAGATGGGAGTCTCATGTAGTAAGAGATCAGAGTTAGTGAAGCAGAGGCTTTTCAACAGCCTGACCACGTGTTCTGATTCTTCATTGCACTTAGTAATGCGCTTCATCAATTCACACACACACACACACACACACACACACACACACATATATGCACACACATGTGTATATATGGTATGTATATATGTGAATATATATGTATATATGGTATATATAGTATATGATTATATATATACATATATACACATATATGTGTATATATATATAAAATTATACTCTGTCTTTATTCACTTCCCTCCCCTATATGTACCTTCTTGACATTAACTGATTTTCTTTTTTTCCCTAAGTTAGTCCTCATTTCTGCTTCCCTATTAGATCTCTCCTATTAAGCTATTTCCCACCTCCTTTAAGATCTTGGTATGACACTAATGAAGCAAGTGAAAGATCTGTATGACAGGAATTTCAAATCTCTGAAGAAAGAAATTGAAGAAGACCTCAGAAGATGGAAAGATCTCCCATGCTTATAGATCACCAGGATTAACATAGTAAAAATAGCCATCTTACCAAAAGCAATCTACGGATTCAATGCAACCCCCATCAATATTCCAATTCAATTCTTCACAGAGGTAGAAAGATCAATTCTCAAATTTATCTGCAATAACAAAAAATCCAGGATAGCAAAAACCATTCTCAACAATAAAAGAATTTCTGGGGGAATCACCATACCTGACCTCAAGCTAAATTACAGAACAATAGTGATCAAAATTGCATGGTATTGGTACAGACACAGGTAGGTCGATCAATGGAATAGAATTGAAGACCTAGAAATAAATCCACACACCTTTTATCACTTGATCACTGACAAAGGATCCCAAACCGTACAGTGTAAAAAGGCAGAATTTTCACCAAATGGTGCTGGTTCAATTGGTGGTCGGCATGTAGAAGAGTGCAAATTGACCCATTCTTATCTCCTTGCACAATGCTCAAGTCCAAGTGGATCAAGGACCTCCACATAAAGCCAGATTCACTGAATCTAATAGAAGAGAAAGTGGGAAAGAACCTTGAACACAATGGCACAGGGGAAAATTTCCTGAACAGAGCACTAATGGTTTATGCTCTAAGATCAACAATTGACAAATGGGACCTCATAAAATTGAAAAGCTTCTTTAAGGTGATGGACATTGTCAATAGGACAAAAGGACAACCAACAGATTGGGAAAGATCTCTACCAACCTTACTCCAACACAGGGATAACATCCAAAATCTCAAGAAGTTAGACTCCAGACAACCAAATAACCCTATTTAAAAAATGGGGTACAGAGCTGAACAGAAAATTCTCAGTTGAGGAATCTCGAATGGCTGAGAAGCACTTAAAGAAATGTTCAGCATCCTTAGTCATCAGGGAAATGCATATCAAAAGGACCCTGAGATTCCACCTTACACCAGTCAGAATAGCTAAGATAAAAAAATTCAGGTGACAGGAGATGCTGTCGAGGATGTGAAGAAAGAGCAACACTCCTCCATTGTTGGTGGGATTGCAAGCTGGTACAACCACTCTGGAAATCAGTCTGATGGTTCTTTAGAAAATTGGATATAGTTTTACCTGAGGACCCAGCTACACCACTCCTGGGGATATACCCAAAAAATTCTCCAACATATAACAAGGACACATGCTCCACTGTGTTCATAGCAGCCTTATTTATAATAGCCAGAAGCTGGAAAGAGCCCAGATGTCTCTCAACAAAGGAATGGATACAGAAAATATGGTACATTTACACAACGGAGTACTACTCAGCTATTAAAAACAATGACTTCATGGAATTTGCAGGTAAATGAATGAAACTTGAAAATATCAACCTGAGTGAGGTAACACAGTCACAAAAGAATGATATGGCATGTACTCACTGATAAGTGAATATGAGCCTAAAAGAAACTTGGATTACCTATGATACAACTCACAGACCATATGAAGCCAAAGAAGAAAGAAGACCACACAAAAGTGTAGATTCTACAGTTCTACTTAGAAGGGGGAAAATAATTTCAGGAGGTAAAGGGAGAGAGGGATTTTGGATGGAGAAAACAATAGAGGGAAAGGGGGTAACACTGTCATCAGAGTACTTCCTGCTGATTAGGGCATTGAATTCCTTTGGGAAAGTTTGGTCTTAGACATCAAGATATTTAATTTCTTCTTTGCACACAAATACTTAACAAACCACAACTAATAGCAACAACCCATACAGTAGGGCTCTAGCTAGCATTTATATACCCTATGAAAAGTCCTCATCACTGTCACTGTAGATGTGGGCTTAAGAACCTCATCTTAGCTGCTTGGATCCTAGTGGCCTTTGGATCAAGATGTAGAACTCTTTGGCAAATCCAGCATCATGCCAGCCTGGATGCTGCCATGCTTCCACCTTGATGATAATGGACTGAACCTCTGAACCTGTAAGCCAGCCCCAATTAAATGGTGTCCTTATAAGAGTTGTTGTGGACTAATGTGATTAATAATGGTCTGTCTTTCTAGGGACAAGTAGTGGATTTGTTGGAACAGGGGGGATTAGCTAGGACTTACTGCATAGCCATAACCTACTGGTAGAAATCTGTATAATTATAATCAAGATGAAGTTATAAATTCTTAAATGGTACAAAATTTACTTTGATCTCAAATTTAAGGTTTTCATTGGTACGAGCCTCTTATTAATATAAAAATGAGATGAATATTGATACACTCATGGGCATTGTGCCTGTATAACACATTTAGGAATACAATGCCTAGACCCAGCCCTTTTTTAACTTTTTTAACTGATTTGGGATGGTTAACCTATGAGTTAAGGGACTATAGCAAATTCATATTTTTGAGTTTATTGTTAGGGTGTTTTCCATATTTTACTTAGAAATAGCTGAGAGGAGTTAACAGAAAACAGTCCAGGTTACCTTACATGGATAGTTGGTTTTCAAAACATCAGAAGTCCATAGAACTGACGCTACATATATTTATATATTAATGTTCATATTGATTAGAGACCTGTCTGCTTCTGACAGCTTCCTGTCGTGGATTCTAAGAAGAAATTGAGCATCCTTGGAGTTACTCCAGTTGTAACTCCTAGTGGTAACAGCCACTAGGCAAGAATTGCCTCTCTCCATCTACAGACAAATTACTGTCCAGAAAAGGACACACATGCAGAATAGTCAACTGATTATATCTGCCTAGACAGAGTAATCAGTCCTTAATAATCCTGCATCACCAAGGTCTGTCAGATGATTCTGGGCCAGAAGGCTGAAGATTTGATGCTCCAACGTTCGGTAGTATAGGGGCTTTTCAGGTGTTCAGAGGTCTCTATAAATTGGCTAAGTTTTAGAAGCTATGCTTTGTGCTTCCCACAATTATAGTTAACTCAGTCATTCTGGATTTCTGACGGGGTTGAAAACTTATAGCTATTTACCGTAAGAGAAAAGATTTGAGTGGATGGTCGTCAGCTGACATTCATCCTAAAGCCAGGTTCAGAACTAAATGTTTTAGTTAGGATAGATGACAGAGGTGCTGGTTAGTCAACAAAATGATGGACTGGGTATTAGGACTATCTTGTACCTCACTGGCACAAATTGGCATAATTATGCTCTAATTGTATTTTGAGAGAAAAGTTTCATTTTAACAGGAAGGGTGATGTGTAGGAGGAGCTAAGGTAGGAGGAGTACTGAGAGGAAGAAAAGGAGTAAGAAGAGGAGGAGAAGAAGGATAGGAGAAGGTAGGTGATGAAAGAGAGAAAGAAGGGGGAGACAGGGAGGCAGATATTCATGTATCTCCACCAGTCAAAGATAATTGTTATATCTAGGTTGGTCAGTAGGTTACACCTCTGATTGAACAATTCCAAACTTATAATGCTTATGATTAACATTATTTAAAAAAATGTATAAATGCAAAAAGGAAAAGGGGGCATGGGATAGGGGTTTTCTAAGGGGGGGGGATGGGGAAAGGGGATGGCATCTGAAGTGTAAATAAAATATCTAATAAAAAAAAGAAAAAAAAAAGAAAAGTAAAAAAAAAAAAAATGAGTTGTTGTGGTCATGGTGTCTCTTCAATAGTACAAACCCTAACTAAGACAAATGATAATTCTGGGTCATACGGTAGTTCTATTTGTATGCTCATTTGTTTTTGTAACTATCATTCATTTATATGTGTGCCCAGTGCCAGACAATCAAGTCATGCTCAACTAACATCATCTTTAACTTATTCTTCTTGTGTGTAACATCTAGCATGATGATTTGCAACCTGTGGGTCATGACCTCTTTGGTGGTTGAATGACCCTTTCACAAGGGTCTCTTTATACCATTGGAAAACATATATATTTACATTATGATTGATAACAGTAGCAAATTACAGTTATGAAGTAGCAACAAAAGTAATTTTATGGTCGGGGGTCACCACAACCTTGGATCTGTGTTTAAAGGTTACAGCACTAGGAAGATGGAGAACCATTGGTCTAACAGAACGTGCTGTGTAGTCAGCACTTAATTCATATCTGTGGAAAGAAAAAGTATCTTCAGATGCTGAATGACTTTAGCAATGCCAGTGGGGTGAGGCTTTAGTAGGCAAGGCTTTTGGTGTTCCACATACTTCAGCGAATGCAGCCTATACAATAACCTCACGGTGAGCACATTGCTACCCCAACTTACCCCCAGTGCTATCCCCATGGATGAGATGGGCAGATGGCTTTTTGTTTCCATTTTTGTTGGGAAACAGAAGTCATGTAGAGGGCACTGTGAGATTCCATGGAGGGTCACTGAGTAAAAAAATAAAAGAAGAAATGTGCCTAAGAAAGATGTAGGGAACCCCAAATTAAAAAATGGTGCCTTGCAATGAGAACATGGCATCTCTTAAGATTTCATAGGAGGCTAGACTAAAAATTTAAATGTCAGCTTCAGGGCCTCAGTCCCTGCCTAACTCATTTATCTCATCTTGCAGGTTATCTACTGATTTCTGAACTCCCTCACCTAGCACATTCTGACCACATCTGGAGCTGTAATGCTCTGCCAGTGAAGATTCATCCAGATGACCCAGAAAGGATAAACTGTCCTTTTCCGGCCTCTGTGTCAGGAAAGAGAAGTCAGGCAGAGGGGTGCTGTAAGAATCCATGAAGGATCGCTGTAAGGAAATAAAAAAGAAGTGGAGCAAAAGATGGTGGAGAGAAGCCCAAATTTGATGCCAAGAAATGATGCCCACTCTGCATTGGGCAGGATGTAAAATGTGCAATTCACATCCCTTCCTCATCCTCTTTCAATTTGGGAGAAAACAGTCTCAGAGAAGATAAAGAATTTTCTCAAGGTCACACCACTAAGAAGTATCAAGACAAGTTTCTTTGAGTTCCTCCCATCTGACCCTTTGCCTCAGTGATGAGGTATGAGCAATGGACAGGACCAAGGAGGAGGGAAGTGACTTTACCAGCTGTGGATAAGGAAGATACATGGGAAGAACACTCTATGAACTCTTCTTCTGGCTTTGTGGTAAAGTAAGAGTTGTTCTACTTTTTGTTTGTTTTCACTTGGTCTGAAAACCAAATTATCCACTTATTTTAGCAAAATGACAATTATTCTTTATTATAAGGAAACCTATGACATCAAACCATTACCACAATAGCAGCAGCAACAACAACAACACCCACTAAAGTATGAATTTCTTCCCTCATTGTATAAATTAATAAAGGCTTCAGATATCTCTACTGGGGTCCTCTGGTAGGATTGTCTTGCCCTGGTCTGGTGACCTCTGTCTGAAACATCACCTGACACTTACAGTAGACAACCAAAACCAAACTGCAGTTGCACAGTATGCATCCAAAGCAAACACTGGTCTGAATGACAGTTTCAAGTTGATTGGTGATTCTCTTGATGTTCCTGTTTTACAAGAAAATAGGATTTTTTCAATTTAAATTTCAAAATAAGAAGCAGCAAGGAAATTGCAAAGACCTAATGGTACATCAGATCTGAAATTTTCTCCCATCTATTTCATTAGATAAAAATACAATATAAGTCTCTTAAGAACTCCTTAAGAAAGGAGCTGACCCCATAGGAGACATAAGCAGCACAGCACAAGAGATAGAGCAATCTGTCTAGGGATGTAGCCCAGTAGGGGGCTTGTGTGGCATGTACAAAGTCCCAGGTTCAATCCCCATCACCATATAAACTAAAGGTAATGGAAAAGTGTAACCTGAGTACTGAGGAGTTAGATGCAGGAGGATCAGGAAATAAAATTTATGCTATGTAGAAGATCTGAGCCTTGTCTGGGCAACCTGAGACCCCGTGAGACAGGGAAAGAACACATTAAAGCAAGCAAACAACCCTACTTCAGTAAGAAAGAACAATAAGCCAACGAGCCCTCACGATGGATCTTACCCTGTGTTCTGCCTTCAGAAGTAGAGAATACATTTGGACCACCCAATTCCCATTTAACTGCTTATAACCAATAAAGCCCAACAAGACTATTGCTAGGCTGCTTCTGAGTCATGGGCTGAAGTCCTGAGACAGGTATGAGGAGGCTGTTCAATTTATTCATCAAATATGTGCTGGGATCCTATGTGTCATGCTTACAGGGGATACAGAGATTAATAGATAGAAATTTGAGTATCTCTCCCCCCCCTAGAAGCTTATAGACTCATAAGGAAGATAGAAAATTAAGGGAAATGAAGTTGAACAGATTGTTTCAATCTGCACAATGAAGACAGTCAGGACTGATTGGTCTTTACAGAACTGACTGGTGTTCAGAAGGGACTTGTATGATATGCTTTAGAAGGGTGTCCCCGGTGTGCCAAAGAGCTAACCTAACCCTTACACACAGAGATGATACCAGTACCAGTGGCTTTCTAGGTTCTTTGGGTGACAATAGAAACAGAAGAAAATTTGAAATGTGAAATACATGATGCAGACGGACACCATATGTCCCCCTTTTTTTAGTTTCTGAGGATCACATTCTAAGGCTGGACTGACAGACTCACATCAGGACAGTGCAGAAATGACACTTCAGGATACCTTTGGAAGTAGGGAAAATGAGGGCAGAAGATCTGAATTCAAATTCTGTTGCTACCAATTGTTGGCCAAATGACTTTGGGTGTAACACCATTTTTAGGCATGTTTGCTTATCTGTCTGTGGCTTATGGCAAACAATATCTATATCCCATGAGAATAAGAGTTAGCACAATATCTACTACCCAGTAATCACTTGGTAAGTGGTATAAAGATGATTGTGCTACTGGATCACCTAGCTTTCTCAAAACAACAGAGTGGAGGCAGAGTCAGACAATGACAGACTTGGCAATGGCCTCCCAAGCATGTTCTATCTTCTGAGAGCATGGGTTTGGCTCATCTTGTCCTAACACCTTCCTCGCAAATTGTGATCCTAATTGAATAGTGCTAAATTCCTCTTAGCTTTAAACTCAGACTTAAAGAAAGAAGCAGCTATATAGACCCAGAGTGCCAGAGTGTCTGTGTGAGTCTGTAATTGAATGTTTCCCAGTGACACTAGGCTTTCAGTACTAAGAGTGGGACAGTACCAACAAATAAAGATGGTCCATCACTCTACTTCACTGGGTCTCTGGATAAGCTAGAAAATCCAAATGCTATATAACTATGCATATTCTGTTTCCTTCTGTATGCAAATATGGATATCTACCAGGAATACCTGAACTATAGAGAGAAATACCTCCTAGGAACCTAGGTGGAGGACACCATCTTTGCCCATAATTAACCTTGATTTATAATCAGCAGACAGAAGCCACTCTGAGTGCTTTACTTATCACAAATATGGAAGCCTCTGAAACTCTGGCTTTGGCACTTGCCATGACCTGAAAGAAATATGACTTTCCATGCTCCATACTCCTGACACTATTATAGATGATGAATCTGACAGGTTGGTACCAAATGGCTTAGAAATGAGCAGTCCATCCTCAAGGACAGTGTGGCAAGGCTTTTTTTTTTGTATACTATCTTACAAATATGGATCAGAACAAAAATATGGCACTTTTTTAAATTCCATGACTATGTTTGACCTTTGTCTCTACTGGTGGAGGACAGAGCAAGTCGTGTGTGCCTAAGTGATAGAACCCCTCCCCTCCTTCACTAGGATGCTTCAAGCACTCCCCCACAGGACATGCAATTTAAATGCCTGAAGGAACTAAGCTCTTGAACATAGCTTCCAGAGCTTTCTTCCAAAATTTACGCTCTGTTTGCTGAACTTATTTGTGTGTGTGAATTCAAAGTAACTGAGGAAAACACTTTACTTTGGGGCTCTCTCAGCTTTTTTTCTCATAGTCAAAGACTTAAAGGCCTTTCAATGCCTAGTCAGAGGTCATATCTTTGTTGGAAGGATATGGGAATGGTTTCTGGTGGTCAGTTAGCTTTTTTGGTAACTTGGATGACTTGTAGCACGTTATACCAGGTTTGGTTCAAGCACATTCCCTTATGATGAAAAGCAGAAACATCTGGTGAAGTTACACAAACACACCTTTTAGTAATATCTGTCATTTTGACAGGGGGGAGCTGAAGGAACCATCTTGATTTTTATGTATTATAAAATAGAAAGGTTTGAAAGATACTGTAACAAATGACAACCACACCCCCAAAGCCTAATGCAATGCATACAACATACTGATGTTCCTGTTTCCTTAATGTATACCCATTTCTTATAATTCAATAAGATAAAAAACTGTTTACTAGAAATAAGCTGGAGAAAGATCACAAGATCATTTCTTCATAAAAGATACAAATGACTTACCAGGATTTGAAAAGCAGTTGGGCCTGGTAGTACAGGCCTGTTATCCTAGTGATACAGTGTAAGTTATATGGGTGTACTGTTTAACATCTATCTGTTTATCTATCTATCTATCTATCTATCTATCTATCTATCTATCTATCTATCTATCTATCTATCATCTTGTGTGTGTTTGTGCTGTGCACATAACTACACAGGCATGAAGGTGCCTACAGAGGTCATCAGAGGGTGCTGGGTCCCCCTGGTGATACAGTTATAGGCATGCTGGGAACTGAATTCCAGTCCCCAGGAAGAGTAGCAAGCACCTTTAATTGCTGAGACATCTCCAACCATGGTGCACTAGGTTTATATTGTACATAGTGTACAAAGTTTGTGCCTGCTTTGCGAATATAGTGCTTGAGAGAGACTCAGAAAGAATAAAACTAATTTAATGTGTGTCTTTGTAGAATGTGTGTGTCTGTGTGTATGTATGTGTGTGTGTATGTTAGAAAGGTAGACACCAAAATAAGTCAAAGGTTGACGTTTGAAAAATCTGTATAAGAGGATGTAAGAGCTTTTGGCATTGCTCTTGTAACGGTTCTACAAGTTTAATATTAGAAAAACCAGGATTAATATTATAAAGTCAAATGGAAGTGCATTACAGTCCAAAGCCTTTTCTTACATTTTTGGTTGTGAGCCTAGCCTTTGATGGCTGAGCCATCTCTCCCGCCCCCAAAGCCTTTTCTATCTTGCAGGTCTTCTACCCCCAGTACAATGATTACAATGGTCCATCTTTCCACACCAATTAATACTTATTGCATGGCAATGGGTATAGTATAATGTGTAACCACTGATAGATAATAAGAAGGGTAGAAATAACACACAAAACTTAAAAGTGAAAGTTACTGTATCTCATTATTGGCCAGGAGATACTTCCATAAAGAAAAGACATTTGAGACGAAGCTTTATAAACTGTATAAAATAGGGTCAGGTTCTTGCTTAGGCAACTCATAGGCAAAAGCTCAAAGGATACAAAAGAGCAGTAGGGCCCCTGAGCAAGGATGGTGTTAGATGTGTGAAGTAGTCCTTTGCAAAGATGTGGTCAGAGGGAATCAGAAAGAAGGGAGAGGGAGAGAGGAGATAGAATAATGGTGTGAGGAAGTAACCAGGAAGAAATTTACAGTCCTGCTCCAATTACAAGCTGCAGAAGTCTGTTCAAACCACCACCAGGAACACAAAGGGATCTTTCTGGTTTATGTAAGGGGAAAATGTAGAAAAAGTATAGCCTGAGCCAGGCACCTTATATAGCATATTCCTAATATGCTATTAGGAATGGAGTCCTTTTCTGTCTCTATGTCTTGGTGTCTCCTTGTATTGCCTTCACTCCCAAGGTAATATTCTTTCCCAGTGATAAGTTACAATAGATAGATCTAAGAACCTGATTGAAAAAATGCTTTCCAGGTCTCAATAGTTCCATGAAAACATTAGAATAAATGTTGTCTTTTTGGTCCTTCTTTGGTTCCAAAGAAACTATGAGTTCATCATCTTATCTTGTCATGTGTCCTTTTCTAGGACTGAGTGGGAAGATGATTGGGAGGGATGGGACTAGCCCTTTCTAAAAGTATAAGATGAATTGAAGAGGAGCAGTTTCCCAAAGAACAAATCTAGTGATGCTTCCAGAAGGAGAATATATGGGCATGGTCCATCTACCAGTGCATGTTTTGGGGACACCAAGCCCTAAAGTGAGCAAAGTAAAGAAGAGGTGCAGGAATTCAAGTGGGAAGTCAATGTGTTATCATTCATTGTCTTGAAGATACTAAGTGCTAATTGATAAAGACCATGGTTCTTATTCAGTGGATGAGAAAAAAGGTTGACATCTTTTTCTACAAAAGTCAGATAGCAACTATTTTAGGCTACACAAGTCATGTGGTTCCTTTCAAAACTACCCAACTCTGCTGTCATGGTGGCCATAGGCAATGAAACATGTGATGGATTTGCCCTGAGAGCTATTGTTCGCTGACCTTTGGTTAGAGAAAGCCATCAAAGACATCAAGACTATAGATGACATGATTAGAATAATTCCTTGAAAAAGTATATCCCACTGCCAGATAGATAATGCTAGAAAAGAATGAGAGGCTATTGTGGTGGCTAACCAGTGTTTATAATGCAAAGGAATCTCCATAGTGTTTATAACCAATTGTACCTGGGAGTTTGTAGCTGGACACAGCTGGGTCTGCCTAACTTTAGCTGACCCAGATTCCTGTCATCCTTCCAGTTCAGTCATCTCTGAAATCTTCCCACTGTTGATATCTATGTTGGAGTTGATAAGTTACCTTGGGAGGCTGATTATTCCTTTTCTTTGCTCTGTGGTGTTTTTGATTTTGAGAACTAACTTTGTACTATTTGTATGAGAGGGAAAAATCAATAGAAAGAAAAAGTTTAATAAAAAAATACATTCTCCATTGACTTTAATTAACTTGGTCTTAGGTATATACTTTGAAAAGTATGAAAAATGAAAAAGAAAAAAAAAACAAACCATGCCTCATATCTCATCCTATACACAAAACTTTATATGAATAAAATTGTAAATTAAAATCCAAATGGATCAGTGGTTTATTTGGGTGCAACAAGTTGAAAGAAAAAAAAAAACCCAACATACAGGGAGGAAAAGAAACTCTTTTATTGAAGTCATAAAGAATAGACTAGTATTTCTAAGTCCTGGGGTATGCGAGTAAGTGCTGAATTCAGGCCAATGGTCTACCACTGTCCTAGGACGGTTGTATGACCTCCAGACTTAGATGCCCCTGAGCCTTAACCATCTTTAAAACCTGTCTGCTTTGCTTGTAGCTTCAGCTCCAATGCTTACTGCTTGAGAAGGAGTTTACTACAGATGAGGAATGACCAGGACAAATGATCATTCATTTGTGAAAACCAGGTGTTGGTTTTCAAAGCGCTCCTATGTGCACGAACAGTTCATACATTATAGATTTGGTCACCTGAAGTGATGCATATATAGTTATGCATGTCTATGAGACGCCAGAATGTAAACTGGTATAATATATAAATGTGCACACATACATATGGATTGCCACATCTGTCATCCATATTCCACATTCATTCATTTACACAATAGACAAGTGAATATACATAGGCACACAAGTATACCACAGATAGAGATAGCATTAAATAAAACCATTACATGAATATCAACTATTTATACCCAAAAGATGTTTATAGCATAATTCTTCAATAATATACATGTGTGGTCAGCAAGATGGTTCAGTGAGTAATGGGGCTTGACACTGATTTTGATGATCTAAATTAGATTCTGAGGACCCACACACTAGGAGAGAATTGACCCCCTACAAGTTGTCTTTTGACCCCCACAAGCATGCTGAGCTCCCCATACATACACACACACATACATACATACATACATACATACATACATACATACATGCATACATACGTACATACGTACATACATACGTACATACATACATAACAAATAATCTTTTAATTTTGAAAAACACTGTAGTAGACATAAAAATACACAAAATATAGGACTAAAATTGTATTTAAAATCAAAAGTATATCCAGGCATGTGTATGATGCATACATGTACAGCAGCTATGTACAATTCCTGATGTGGTATATGATCTGTTCTCCATCTTTTCCGATTATGTTCACTGATGCTTGCATACTTCCCCCACATCATTAACTTTCAAGTGACTCCTGACTCTTCTGCAAATGCTTGCTACTGTCCCATCTCAGTGATGCTGGTTCTCTGTGCTGCAACACCTCCAGCAAAGCTCACACAAAGTACTTTGCTACTTCCTTGTTTCCTCCTGTCTTTGTACAAATCTCAGCATGTCAAGGAACTCTACAGAACCACTACAAGAAGTGTGCAGTCTCTCCACTGTAGTACATGCCTCAAACCGTTCTCATTCCATCCTGGTAGTTACATGATCCAAGAAATTATTTTTTTATTGTTCATATTGAATGCAGTATTTATAGGTTTCTTCACTGGTATACAAGAAGCAAAAAACCTGACTCATAGAAGACACTTAGTGTATATGTTTTGAATGGATGAATGAATGAATGCACGCGTACTAAACTATACAAAACTACATCTACACACACATACACAAACAAACAAACACGTTTGTTTGTTGATCCTTTCCTAGGATCTGGAAGTCAGCTAGATCACCTATAGTACATTAAGAATGGTAATGTCTCTCTCTACTCACAAATATCATGGCAAATATATACACATGTTTATTCAAAGAAATTGAGACCTGTTGACAGAGTTGTGTGAATGTTACAGGAGAGGGAACTGTTTGAGACATTGCAGTTCTCTACTTATATAACCAAGAAATCAAGTTTAGAGCTGAATATCCATTCCTGAGTCTACTTAAAATTTCACCTCATGATTTCCAGTTCCATAGCATATTCCTTAGGGGCTATTAAATTAAATTGTTCTGTTTGTCCTTTTGAGTGCCTGTGACTCTCTTGAGACGTAAGTTAAATCTTCAAGTCCAAACCACAGTTCAATCCTTTGCTCTTTGTTTGAAAAGGGAATTTTAAAAACATTAATGACAATTATGGAGATCTTGTAATTTATTGTTCAAACTGAAGTACTGGAAAGAGCAAATAATGAACACCATTACTAATCACATTCCTTCCTTTTGTCCTTCTGCCTCCTTATCTGGTCTCTATCTCTTCACAAGATTGCTGATTAGATGCCTTGTCGTAGATTTTTAGTAGACCCTTTCTCAAAGGTCCAAGGACTGCAAAAATATAAATAAATAAAATAACAAAAGCACTGTTGAGTGGCTGGGAAGGTAAATAAGGAGTTAAAAGCACTAGCTGCCCTTTGAAAAGATCTTGGTTCAATTCTTACCATTCAAAGGACAGATCACAATGATCAGTAACTCCAGTTCCAGGTGATACAATATCCTCTACATTTTGTCCACACAGGTACACATGTGTTTTATACATACACACATATGCATACACATACACACATACACATATAAATATATACATATGCATACAGGCCCACATATGTTATATATGCATACACACATGTGTGTGTATATATTCTGCAGGCACAACACTTAAGCTCATAAAATAAATACATTTTTAAAAATTAAAAAATAATACTGTCTGTCATCAGGAAACCTGTAAATTCAGTGAAGAAGAAAGAGGCTAATGTATTTTTTTATCAAGACATAGACCTTGAATACTTACTACATATCTACTTTCCTTTTAGACTCCAGGGAAAAACTATCAAACTAAATAAGGGTTCTGCCTCTATGGAGCTGAGAGCTGGAAAGAAATCACTGCACAGTTTGCAACTATGATGGATTCTCTTAAAGAAGGGGGTATGATACCAGGAAACCCAAACAGTGTCCTGTCCTAATGCAGGACTGCTGTTGCTGCCAAGAATAAGATGGTTGAGAGCAGATGAGTTCAAGGGTCACCACATGAAGAGGTTCTCAAGGAACAGGGAGGGGACCTTTCATATAGAGGAAGAAGCATTCGGAAAGGCCTCAGACAGAAACAAACTCAGCCTTTCCTAGGATCTGGAAGTCAGCAGTGCGGTCAAGGGAACAGGTGCACAGACAGTAGTGGAGGGAAGTGAAGTCAAAGGGCTCTGGAGGAGGCAGGCCAAAGACATCCTGGAGATTTTTGGGTCAGAGAAAGACCCAATCTTCCAGGAGATGATATATCCTGACATAATCCTGGAGATCCTACAATATGGATGAAACCAGTGAAGCAGCTGTCTGGAGTGTGGAGCTGAGGTGCTGTGGGGGTCAGGGCAGGGAGGTAGATTGACATTCGGAGTTCTCTGCTCTGATAAGACGTGGGGTTCATTCAGATGTTTTCCTGTGGTCACACACAAGGAAGGAAGTGCCATGAACAACTGGCTGAGATAGAAAAGGTCTGTGGTCACACCAGAAAGATGTGGTCTCAGCCGAGCTGATAGAGACCATGCTAGGCATGGCATGTGTGTGTTTATTCAATAATACTTATTGAGTCCCTATAATGAGCTAGAAAGAACCAACCAATATTACAATAGACAAAATTTATTGTACCAACAAAATTACATTTTACTTGGCAAAATATCTCTGTATTTTGTATTGTAAGAAAGATAATGAGAACCATAGGTCTGATAAGCAATAAGGAATCCAAAAGCCAGAGTCTAGAGAAAAACTAAAGATTAGGGATAAAGATAAAGATGTTGGAAGTTTCCAGAGAAGAAAAGGTAGGTCTGTTGTGTTTCATTTTAGGAGACAGAACATTCTAAGGCTTCTGTTCTATTATTTAAATATAAGAAGGTCTGTATTATGGGTTGAGGAATCTTGGGGTGTAGTAAGGTAAACATTTATGGAAAATGCTGGAAGCTTTTTTTGACATTCATTATAGAAGGAGGCTATTTAGGAATCATTTTTGGGTAAGGAATGTGGGTTTGACATTTGCATTTTCCTGTGGCTCACAGACAGTCACATGTAACACAATTAATCCCAGAAGGTGGCCCATTGCAGAGAGATGCTTGCTTTTGCAATGAGGCAGGCTCAAGTTGCCCTGCCAAGTAAAAGGGTGGCCTTTCTGGTTTGGAGAATGGGAGAGTGATCTGGTAGAATACTCCACTGCTCAGTCAACTCCTGGTCATGCATCCAAAGGAGTACAAATCTTACAGGTGACCTCCTTCAGATGAAAAGCTCATTAGTTTGTTTCTAATTTTGTTAGCTAATGTGTGAGCAAGTACATTCTGCTTTTTAAAAATTATGTATTTATTATCATTGTCAGTGTGTGTGTATGTACAATATGTGTGTGTGTGTGTGTGTGTGTGTGTGTTGGAGGAGAATAACCTTGAGGAATTGATTATCTCCTTGAATCTTTATATGACTCCCTGGAACAGAACTCAAGTCACCAGTACCTTTCCTGGCAGAACCCGTTTTCCAGCCCAGACTCTACCTCTCAATGAAAGCCTGATGGTAAAGTTTATTGGATGATTTGTCAGCTGTGAGACTGTTCTTTTTCACACAAAGTCAGAGCTCTCAAAGAAAACACATTCTGAAGTTACTAGGAGAACAGAGTCCTTCACTCTTGGAAATGGAGACCTGTCAAGGCTAAAAATGGCCGTTCTTAAGAAGATTTACCGTTTGGGTGCTAATTTTAGATCCTTGGATGGCAGTAGCTATTTTTACAGCTATCCTTATTTCTGAAATGAGAACCAGGGTGTTCAAACAAGGAAGGATTCTTTTTAATAATCTAGAGAACAAGCTTGGATCCATCAGGACAGCCCAGATCATGTGACAATAACAACCAATGCCAAGATTTTAGGCACATCAAATAATAAAAATTTAACTCCCCATCACTCTACTTGAGTGTGAGACTGAGGGTCCACTGGGAGGCTTGTTCTCCATCATCATGGTCCTCACTCTGGGCCCAGGCTGACACAGCAGCTGTCACTGAAGTACTGACATCATCACTGCAAAAAGGAAAACTGTACTCTTAGATCTGCCATTCAGAAATAATTCAGCTTGAAATATGAACTCATATTTCACTGGTCACAGTTAACTTAAGTGGGTGGAAAATTCCATCCTACCATGCGGCTGGGAGAGAGACTTGGACTGTCTGTATGCAGACTCAGCAGTTGCTGTTGTGCTATGGAAACATCCAATTCGTTTCCTTTATCTCTGAACAGCCATATCCTTTCCGCTGGGCAGTTTCTCTTCATGCTAGGTCAGTATTTCTCAGCCTGTGGGTCACAACCCCTTTGAGAATCACATATCAGATATCCTGTATATCAGTAATTATATTATAATTCATAGCAGTAGCAAAACTCCAGTTATAAAGTAGCAACAAAATAATTTTATGGTTGAGGGTCACCATAACAGGAAGAACTGTATTAAAAGCTTGGAGCACTAGGAAGATTGAGAGCACTATGCTGCATGTTGAAATCAAGCATAAGCAATCCAAACCACTGGAAAAACCATTTGTTACTTTCTCAACAATCCCTGCTGTTGGGTAGTTTCTCTTATTTTCCTTTTGGACATTAGCATAAGTTGATTTTTTTTTTTTGTGAGACTCCAAGATTGGACTATTTTGAGAAGTCTTAACTGTTATAAACCTAATTATGTTGTTCTAAGTGAGTTATCCAAACATTTACCTGGAACAGAAGTCCAAAACAATAATAGGATATTTTATCTACACTGGAGACATTCATTCCATCTACCATGGGAAAAGGCTCCCCACCTCCCGGGCTGTGCACAGACTCTAGAAGCATTGTCCTTGATAGTTTTCAATGTCATCTTAGACTTTGGGGACATTTTGTCTTCTAGAGTCTCTGGCTTGGACTGATTGTGTTGAGTTTTCTATCAATTAACTTGGACTGTTGCAGACTAGAGATCCTGGAATTCTTAATTTCTTCAACTGGTTAATCTAAGTATTCTTAGGAGTGTCAGGAGAGATAGAGGGGAGAAATATCATCTGAAAGAAATCAGATATCTGTTGAGAACTCACACAAAAAAATATTAAATGAACATGTGAGCTCCAGGGGTAGTAAATTCCAGCAAAACCAAAAACATAATTGGCAAGGATTTTTAATGAGATGTCTCTTCTGCGGAACCTAGGGCATGTAACTAGAGTTTGTTTCTGATTAGTACCTCTTTACCTTCTGATATTTTTTTTCTCTAAAGAAGCTTAAAGAATAAATCATGCAGGTATGGGGATAATCACTTCTCTATTCATCATATACAGTTTTGAATGTTTGACACCCATGTAAAACTTTTTGCTTAGTTTTGACTGACCCCACAATCAAGTCAGGTTTTTTTGTATGATCCCCTATAAAATACTTCTGCCTCCTTCTGCACATAGCTGACTGAAGGGGATAAGTAACCAGCTTATGAAGGTTAAATTTCTGAGAGATAGCAAAAGGTTTAAGATGAAATAGCATCATCACAGGGCATTGAATATGGCCACAATGTGAGTGGTGCATTGTGCTATTCTAGGCCCATATGTTCATTTTGCTACAGAAGAGTCTCTGGTCATACAGTTTCTTCATGGGTTCCATTTTAGTTTCTATTCCTGTTGCTCTGACATAAGCGACATAAAGGGGAAATGGTTTCTTTGAGCTCACAGTTTAAGATACAGACCATGGTTTAGGAAATCAAGGTAGCAGGAGCTTGAAGCAGCAGCTCACATCACATCCATGATCAAGAAGCAGAGAGGGATGAATGCATGATGATGCTTCATTTACTCTCTTCCCTTTATCCACTCCGTGATCCTCATCCCAGGGAGTGATTCTGTGCATAATTAGCATGAGTTTTCCCACATTAATTAATAACATCATGATAATTTTACAGATATGAACAAAGGTCCACCTTGTATGAGAACCCAGATTTTCTCAAGCTGGCAGTTAACACTAGCCATTGCAGCTTTATTGGTGCATATGCAAAGAAAATATCTTACAGAACCATATGCAATGGTTTTGTCTGGACAAATGGTGATGAGATATTGATAGAATTTAGTTTTCCATAGATGGTTGCTATTCCTCTTGGCTTAGCAAACTGGACTTTATTTTCTATAAGAACAATGTTAATGAAGAGAATCAAAATAATTTTATTCATCATAGGTAAGCATGTTCATAAATACTTCAGATTGTAAAGTATATATTTAATCATTGCTAAAGATGGACATTTTTAAAGAGGTGAGATTGTAAATCTGTAAATAGGACATAGTGAAAACATGCTAGTTGTTCAGCTTCCTGGTTATGGTGCCATCTGAAGTTAATCTTAAGAGGTTGTTTGGACCATTGAACAGATCATGGGGTTCTTAATGGAGGAGTTAGAGAGAAGACTGAAGGAGCTGAAAGGGTTTGTGACCCCATGAGGAGAGCAACAATACCAACCAACCAGAGCTCCCCAGGGTCTAAACCACCAGCCTGGGAGCACATGGGGAGGGACCCATGACTCCAGCTGTATATGCAGGGGAGGATGGCCTTGTCAGGCATAGGTGGGAGAGAAGATCCTTGGTCCCATGAAGGCTGGAAGTCCAGTTTGGGGGAATTTCAGGGTGGGGAGGTGGGAGTGGGGGTGGGTGGGTGACGAGCACATCCTCATAGAAGCAGGAGGGGGGATAGGATAAGGGGTTCCTGGGTGGGGCATAAGTTGGGTAAGGGGATAACACCTGAAATGTAAATAAAATATCCAATAAAATAAAAAGAAAAAAAAAAAGCACCAAAAAAAAAAAAAAAAAAAAAAACCACACACACACACACACACACACACACACAAAACCAAAAAACAAAACCAAAAAACCAAAAATACCCAGAGGTTGTTTGGAAGTTTTACCAGGGGAGTACCACTACTTTTTATCAACAGAATGGTCCTCCTTTCTAGGGAAGTCCTTTTATTTTCTTTTTTCGTGGGTACAGTGAACTTTATTAATAGTACTCAAGAAAGTAGGGCTCCCTAGGTCTCTCCTATTATTATGGAGGTCTGGGATTGACATTGTGAGGAAGATAGATGCTCAGTGTTGGGGGCTGAGTTGGGAAAGGGACTCCTCAGTAACTCTCTCTTGCTCTCAGTGTCCTTGCTGTGGTGGGTGATCCATGGTTTCTTATTCCTTGGAGATCTTGGAGGTCATGAGGTCCACGACCCTGTTGCTGTAGCCATACTCATTTCCATATCAGGAAATGAGCTTCACAAAGTTGTCACTGAGAGCAATGCCAGCCCCAGCATCAAAGGTGGAGGCATGGGAGTTACTGTTGAATTCACAGGAGACAATCTGGTCCTCAGTATAGCCCAGGATGCCTTTAGCGGGCCCTCGGATGCCTGCTTCACCACCTTCTTGATGTCATCATACTTGGCAGTTTTCTCCATGGGGCATGTCAGATCCACAACAGATACATTGGGGGTAGGAACATGGACGGCCACACCAGTGAGATTCCCATTCATCTCTGGGATGACTTTTCCCACAGCCTTGACAGGACCAGTGGATGCAGGAGTGACATAGTGAGCAGTCCCATAGCCATCATGCTACAGCTTTCCAGAGAGTCCATCCACAGTCTTTTGAGTGGCAGTGATGGTGTGGACCATGGTTATGAGCCCTTCCACAATGCCAAAATTATTATGAATGACCTTAGCCTGGGGAGCTAATCAGTTGGTGGTACAGGATGCATTTCTCACAATTTTGAGTGAGTTGTCTCATTTCTTGTAGTTTACACCTATCCCAAACATGGAGGCATTCGCAGAAGCGGCAGAGATAATGATTCTTTTGGCCTCACCCTTCAAGTAGGCCCTGGCCTTCTCCATGGTGGTAAAGATGCCATTAGACTCTATGACATATTCAGCACCAGAATCACCCCATTTGATGCTAGCAGGATCTTGCTCCTGGAAGATAGTGATGGGATTTCCATTGATGACATGCTTCTCATTCTCAGCCTTGACCAGTCCATGCCATTGAACTTGCCAAGGGTAGACTCATACTGGCTCATGAAGACCATGTAGTTGAGGTCAATGAAGGTTCATTGATGGCAACAATCTCCACTTTGCCAATTGGAGAGCAGAAGGCAGTCCTGGTAATCATGTGCCCAATAAGGCCAAACCTGTTCACACCAACCTTCACCATCATGTCTATGGGTTGAGACTGGCACTGTACTGTCAGATATGGCTGTCTCTGGAACAGGGAAGAGCAGAGAGCCCCCTTTCTTCAAGTAAGTGCACAACTTCAGGAGGGACACACATGGAGTCGTAGGGAGAAAGGAGGCACCTGCTTAGCAAGTCAGATCAGCCAAACCAACTCTGGTGAACAATAAGTTGACAGATGTTGTAGCCAGATCATCTTTACATCCCTGAAGTTAATCTGGAGAATGTGTATGAGTTGTTCCAGTGAGAGTGAATGGGCAAGAAGCATTGAAACCCAGTGTGAGCATTCTCTACATTGTAGTTGAGATGACTAAAGTGTCTGTGCTATACACCAGAGGAGAAACCAACAGGAAAGTAATGAGGACCCTTTAGATCATGCAAAAAAATTCACCCATTGATACCATTAATTTATCTAGATGATTAATATCAAATTTGTGATTCATACCAATTACTTGGCTACAGAAAAGTTTGGGGATGGAGGGAACATACATTAGAACAGGGACACCACTTAGGAAATTTGCAGAAATGTACTCCCCAAATGGAGTAGAGTAGTGAGATTATGCGTCAAATGAAAAAGATAAAAAAAGTAGTTAAAGACTAGTCCCCAGAACTTGATTCACAGGATATGGTGTAGGTGAGAGGAGAGGAGTCAAAGCTGAATCCCACATTTCTCACTTGGGGGAGTGGACAGATGTGGTACATTCAAGTGAATGGGGAACAGAGGAGGTGCAGGTTGGGGGATGAAGGAAAGGGAATCTTTAGGGATACACGACAGAGATGTACAATGGGAAGTTAGGCACTGGCGTCTGCTGTGTACTGGAGAAGTGTGGGGCCTTGGATCCCCAAGGTCAAACTGAGACTTATCTAAACATAAAAAGTGGTTGAAGCCACAGCGGTGATGGGTGATGAGGTCATTCATGAAGAGCATGCCAACTATAATGATAGCCAAGAATATGACCTCAGGGGATATCAGCATCTTCTCTATGCCAAAGGAAGTAAGAAAAAGTGGTCAGAGAAATGGGAGAAAGGTCAAGGAAGTAAAGAGTGATGGGATGCGAAGCAGGGGGAGGAGAGTGAGAGTGAGAGAGAAAGAGAGAGAGAGAGAGAGAGAGAGAGAGAGAGAGAGAGAGAGAGAGAGAGGAGAGAGGAGGGAGCACATGAGAGAGCAAGAATATGATAAAGTGTTATAGGAAAACAAACAATGTATGGGCTAAACAATTTTTCTATTGCCCCTCCTACTCTCTCTGTCTCTCTCTGTCTCTGTCTCTCTCTGTCTCTCTCTGTCTCTCTCTGTCTCTCTCTGTCTCTCTCTGTCTCTCTCTGTCTCTCTCTCTCTCTCTGTCTCTCTCTCTCTCTCTCTCTCTCTCTCTCTCTCTCTCTCTCTCTCTCTTACCACATCTCACTTTTATGTGCATTCTGAGGATTCCAATTTAGGCCCATCATACTTGATTGGCAAAATTTTATTCAGTGAGTGAATAAAATTGTTTAGTGCTCAGCCTAAGGACTAAAGAATTTAAGAGGGAAGTTTATAGGATGTTCTAGGAGCCAGGATATAAGAAATCAAGTATGAGATGCAGGCTGTAGACAGCAAGTGTAGACTATTCTACTCCCAGCATATCAGGGGAGAAGGTTCTTTATCAAATATAAAAGAAACGTGTTAATCCCCACATGGTATTAATTACCCTTTTTGTTTTACAGACAATCATTGCACCTTGTAACGTATTTTTTTTCTATTGTGTGTGTCTATCAGAACCCAGAGAGTCCCAGCTTCAAGGATGCAAAGTACAAGATGGCTCTTCTGATTGAAAAGTCCATGTGATAGGCATGTCAAAGCCAAGGTTGTGTCTGAAATGCTGGAATTATCTTTTTCCTCAAGATGGAAGGAAGTGAGTCATGCTCAGACAACAGTAGCAATGAACAAGGTTGCCGTCATTGAAAACAAAGGGTTAGCTATCATCCTTACAAGCTGACAATGGTGCCAGGAAGATACAGCCACCCATCATCCGAACTTCCTGCCCACCAAATTTCAGTAGAAAAAATTTTTTATAAAATTAAGATGTACCAATAATAAGTATAAAAATGAAATATACTTTAGTTCTAACATTCATCAATTTTGCATTTAAGATGGTTTAGGAATAGGCAGCACTGTATAGAAAGTGCTGAAATAAGAGCTAAAAGCAACCCATAAAGTCTCAACTATTTATTTGTGTGTGTGTGTGTGTGTGTGTGTGTGTGTGTGTGTGTGTGTGTAGGCATTATTTTCATTTTTATCTTATTGCAGGTGTTCTTAGATAGACTAAAGCAAGAGATTTAGAGCCCCAAAGTGTGGCCTCTTCCCTATTCTATTCCCTCATTAATCTGAAGAGGATGTGTTAAGAAGCAGATTTTCTTTTTGGATTAAGTGTCTTCTCTGATCAGAGTCTGTTTCTTGGGTTTTGTTGTTGTTTTTGTTTTTTTTTGTTTTTTGTTTTCTGTTTTTTTTGTTTTTTATGGACAGGAGTTATTTTTCTCTTCCAGGGCTCATAGGAAAGTATATAAATGCTTCCCTGGGCATGGTGCATAGGAAGCTGCACTGATGCCAGTTCTGCTAGATTCTCAGGATCAAGTTACTTGTTGATCTTGAAGGGAAAATTACATCTTTGTAAGAATGACCACATTTACCATCACTAGTCATATAATAACCCAACACGATGTACTTCTGAGAGAGTATGAAACACTCATAGTTACCTATAAAGTTTTTTTTTTCCTCAAAAACGAACAAACACATTTAACCTGAATATAATCAAGCTTCTGGTCTTTACTTTTAGACTAGAGGAAAAACAGGCAATCAAGGAAAATGCCAAACGACATCACAGATCCAAACACTGACATGTTAGAAGGCACCTTGACCTGGACTCCTCCAAAATCCAGTTTATAAAAAAATCTAAAACTTCCTGCAGGGCTGGAGAAATGGCTTAATGAGTATTTTCTATGTAAGCATGAGTATATGAGTTTAAATGTTTGCATCCATGGGAAACAAAGCAACACATTACTGCAGATACACCTGTAACTTAAGTTGTAGGGACATAAAGGATGATGGGAAGACTGCCAGCTGCTACTGACATCCTGGGTTTGGTGAGAGACCATCTCTTAAGAAAATAAGGCAGAATGTAATACAAACACCTGACACCTTCCTCTGGCCTGTTTGTGTGTACATCTATACACCATACACATGAGTGTGCATGCTCACACGTGCATGAGCGTACACACAGAGATACATCCACATACACACATATTTTATGGGAAGTATTGGTGTGGAATAAAACACAAGAGACACAGTAATAATGCATAGCATATCAGACCTCATGGTTTGAAAATAATCTATAGCTCCTCCTACATATCACCCTTCCTGTTAAAATAAAACTTTTCTCTCAAAATACAATTAGAGCATAATTATGCCAATTTGTACCAGATAGTCCTAATACCCAGTCCATCATTTTCTTGACTAACCAGAACCTCTGTCATCTCTCCTAACTAAAAGACTTAGTTCTGGACCTGGCTTTTTTTCTTGGCTTTAGAATGAATGTCAGCTGAAAAACATCCACTCAAATCTTTTCTCTCAAAGTAAATAGCTGGGATTGGCTATGAGACTATAAGTGTTCAACCCTGTCAGAAATCCAGAGTGACTGAGTTAACTAAAATTGTGGGAAGCACAAAGCATAGCTTCTAAAACTTAGCCAATTTATAGAGACCGCTGAGCACCTGAACACTCCCTATACTACATAACATTGGAGCATCTGATCTTCAGCCTTCTGGCCCAGGATCATCTGACAGACCTAGTGATGCAGAATTATTAAGGGCTGATTACTCTGTCTAGGCAGATATAATCAGTCGACTATTCTGCAAGAGTGTCCTTTTCTGGACAGTAATTTGTCTGTAGATGTAAAGAGGCAATTCTTGCCTAGTGGCTGTCTCACCACACTGGAGTAACCCCAAAGATGCTCAATTTCTTCTTAGAATCCAATACAGGAAGCTTTCAGAAGCAGACAGGTCTCTAATCAAAATGAACATTAATACAGAAATGTTTGTAACGTTAATTCTGTGGACTTCTGACGTTTTGAAAACCAACTATCCATGTAAGGTAATCTGGACTGTTGTCTGTTAACTCCACTCAGCTATTTCTAAATAAAATATAGAAAACACTTTAACAATAAACTCCAAACCATGAATTTGCTATAGTCCCTTAACTCACAGGCTAACCATCTCAAATCAGTTGCAAAAATTAAAGAAGGACTGGGTATAGGCCTTGTATTCCTAAAGTGAGAGAGGTACTGAGAGGGAGAGAAGGAGTAAGGAGAGGAGGAGAAGAAGGAGAGGAGAAGCTAGGTGATGAGAGAGAGAAAGAGAGAGAAAGAGAAGGGGGATATGGAGGCAGTTATTCACGTGTCTTCACCAGTCAAAGATAGTTGATATATCTAGACTGGGTATTAGGTTACACTTCTGATTGAGCATTACCAAACTTATAAAGCCTTTGATTAACATTTTAAAAAAGTGTAGAAAAGCAAAAAGAAAAAGGGGGCATGGGATAGAAGTTTTCTGGGGGGGGGAGGGGAATGGGGAAAGGGGATGGCATCTGAAATGTAAATAAAATATCCAAAAAAGAAAATAATTTATAAAGTTTAATTTGATACAAGTTGGTAAATATTTGAATATAGGCCAGTTATTAGATGGCAAGAAGAATTGCTTAAGTAGACTAATGCTTTGCAGTTTTAGATTTTTTATGTGGAAATAATAGTGAAGTATCATAATATGCACAATAAACTAATTTAGACAAAAATATAAATCATGCATATGTATGATACTAACAGTTCTAATCTAATATGGCAAGATGCTAGTAATTATTGAATCTAGATAAGTATGAAAATGCTCACTGTACAATTTTTAAAGCCTTCTTATAAACATGCTTGAAAACAATAACTGTTCAAGAGAAAACTGAAAAGAAAAAAAAATCACTTTATCAGATGAGACTGAAAGTCACTTCATTAAAAGGATAAGTTTAACAATAGAATAGTAGTTAGGATATTTTGTATTTGTATTAACACAGACTGTAAAAGCTGAAAATGTATAAAACCAAGAAGGTTTTTCTATTGTATTGCTAGTTCCTCAATGTAGAACTGACCTTAATACTTGCATGTAATTAAAATGGTATAAAAGCAAAAAGGAGGGATGGGATAGGAGGTTTCTAGGGAGGGGAAATGGAGAACGGGGATGGCATCTGAAATATAAATAAATAAAATATTCAAAAAATGTGTTTGGAAAAGAAGACTTTATTTGGTGGTCACTTGAATCTCCAGAGTTGCTCTGTTAACTTTGAATATTTGCTGTCCAGTTTGGAGAGCTCTCTCTCTCTCTCTCTCTCTCTCTCTCTCTCTCTCTCTCTCTCTCTCTCTCTCTCTCATTTTTGTTTGAACCATTGCAGCAAGAGAAGACAGGAGACAGGAGACTGTTCACGCATCCAGGAACTTTTTATTTATCATGCATTCCGTGTTACCACTGAGCTCAGAGGAGAATTCCGAGATGAATCTGTGCTATGAGGATCCTAGAGCAGAGAGTGTGTAAAACAGTTAGGTTTCACTCCAAGGATGATGGCTGACTTCAAGCAAGGAAGTGGGATAATCAGCTGTAGGTAAAACTCTCATTTTGCTGCCATGTGGGGAGATACAGAATGAAATTTTAGATCTGAGTCTGTCACAGGCTTTCACAGAGATAAAGCTGACTTGGACCAGGAAAGAGTGGAATCTGATGTTGTTTGGGTTGGTGAAAGAGATGTGGGAGGTGAGGGAGAGCTGAGAACACATAGCTCATCTGGCTCCAGATATGAGCAGCTGAGTTTGGCAGGGAACCTTTGATGGAAACAGAAAGGCCCTTGGGAGGAATAGTCAAGTCCCAAGGTAGTTATGGCGTTGAGAGTTCTGTCCAGCCCCTGCTTCATGGGATATAAAGTAGAATCCCAGATGGACCAGTCAGCATGGCAGTTACAGAACAGTCACCACATTGTTCATAGTATGCATTTGAATTAATGTCAATATCAATAAGAAAATAGAAGGCAGACATGTTCCAGGACCCAGAAGCCCCTCCCTTAAGGATTACTAAAGCCATTCCTGCATGTACACGGGGACCTGGACAAAGGCATGTGCTGCGGCATTGTTTAAAATAGAGAAGAGTTAGAAGCAACTTAAATGTCCATCTCTAGCAGAAAGGATATGTAAATGGTGCTGTATTTCGGTGATAGAATCCGCATGCAGTTGCCAAAATGAACGAGATCCATATGTATCGATGCGAGTTTATCTTATAAACATTATTTTAAATGGAAAAAAGAACTTCAGAACAATGCAGGCAATATGACAGCATTTAAGAAATGTATTTGGGACACATGTAGATGGAGTGAAATGATAAACATGGGCCAGGACACATACCAAACCCATGAATGTGGCAGTGTGGGGAGGAATCTCCGGAAGGGTCATATAACACGCTTTATCTGCAGAGAGCTGTTTCTTCTTATCTAATACACAGTTCAAAAGAAAGGAGACTCGCTTGACCTGCATTGTGGCTTTAACTGATCCTAGCAGAGCTTGGTATTCTGTGGACACACCTAGCATAGGAGGCTTGGACCCACAAAGGGGCCCAGACGACAGAGTACCACTAGTCTCTAGTCCAGTGATTGACCAGAACTTCTGACTTGGGTTTCTTTGTTAAGACATATACATTGAGCATGAACACATGTGCATGGTGGATTGCTTTTTCAATAATTTGGTTAACTGGGTCTCACTAGCTGAAAATATAATACTTTCAGGATTTTAGTAGCTACTGTGGAGGAGACAAACTTACTTTCACACCGAGGTTCTAGTTAATGCCACTCACTTCATTTACAGAAGGTGCCTGCTTGTACAAACTACAGCACTGTGAAATACAGTGGAACGAAATGTCAAGGACAGTTGAGTGGGGGTGGCAGTGGCCGCTGGGGTGTTCCTACCGTATCATGACAAAGAGCAGGTCATCTTCAAGTTGTGAGGAGAGCGGGTACAGCTTTGCTCTCAGGATCATACAGTTCAAAAAGTTGAAATGAACTCGGTGGTTTTGATCGACTGCTCTGCCTGGCCTTTAATTTTCCCCGAGGATGGCAGCTGAGTGTGCTGAGAGCTTGGTATAGCTGGAAAGTGAGGCAGATGGGGTAGGAAGGTCCACATGGGAAGTCTTCCTCCTCTGCCTCCTTCCCTATGACAACATTACTGCCGGATACCTGGAATGATAAATATGCCTCTGTCATGATTACCGTTTCAGACCCATGTGGAATTTGGTTCTTGAGGATTTCAGTTTCCTACCTTAGGTATTATCGTGACTACTTCTCTGTCATCCACTTTTTTTTTTTTTTTTTTACTTTGATTCATAATTTCAAAATCCTAAAGGTAAAAGAGGAACAGAAATTTTATAACCAAAAGGGCACTGTTTTGTTGAGGTATCCACTGTGGTCCCTCACTTTGCCAACAGGTATGCTACTGGTTAGAGCTGGAAACAGTTGACAGTTGGCTAGAAGGGATATAAAAGGAAGAAAACCCAGTGGGAATAGTTTGATCACCAAGCTTATGATAATAGCCATAGAAACAGACACTTTGTGTACTATGGGACAAGAGTTTTAGGATAGTGGAATGATAGGTATTAGTGCTTTTGTTCTTCGTGGCCAGCCCTTGTTCTAGGTTGTCTGCGCCTTCTAGCTGCTGTGAATCCTAGGCAGTTGGAACAGAAACATAAACAACTGAGGCTATGATGACACGGGGCATTTAAAAACCTAGCAGTTGTATTGGAGAGATGGCTTAGAGGTCAAGAGAGCTTCCTGGTCTTGCAGAAGACCCAAGTTTACATTCCCAACACTTACATTTAGCAAATGACTCCAGGTCCAGAGGAATCAATGACTACTTCTGGCTTCTGTGAGTACCTGCATACATGTACATATGGACATGGACCCAGACATACACACACACACACACACGCACACACACACACACACACACACACACACACACACACACACACACTGTCTTAAAAAATATATCTTGAAAATGCTTGCAGTTGGAAAATTAAGAGCTTGGCAGAGGTGGGCCAAAATATCATGGCAGCTATTCGAGAACTACAGAACATGGTGATATAAGGTGGGGAGGGCAATCCTTGGCCACCTGAAGGGCACTATGCTACCAAGAACAGTCCCTTCTAAGGTTTTTTTTTCCCACTATGTCTGCACAACCCATAACAGTGATAGATTGATAGATGAAATGGAGACATTTCTTTTAGTCTCCAAATCAATTAAGCATCTAGAAGTTTCTACGAGCCTCAATGAGGGGATCCTGAAGAACTGTAAGACAGAATTAATGTGGAACTCTAGGTAAGGAGGTCACTGCACTTGGGGACCCCTCAAACAGGGATATGCACATAGAGTGTAGTGTATAATTTCAATTGTATTACCTTGTTATGGATGGGGCATTTTAGCAATGGCCAGCCCAGGAACCAGATCAGAGAAGATTAGGATCAGCATTTGCACCCAATGACTCTTTTCTCTCCTCTTCAAGAATGTGCAAAGGTTTGTTGGGGGTGGGGGGACCTAGAAACTCTGTTAGGATAAAGTACAGAGAAAGGCAGACATGTTGTAAGATGAAATATTTACCCCAAAGCAAAAGAGTGTTCACAAATGGGTGAAAATATGAGCCTCCTCAAAGTGAAAGATGAATGTTAACTATATTCAATATTTAATCTGGTTAAGCAGGGAAGAAGATAGAGATAATGTTAATTTCCTGTTGTAAGTTTCCCAGCTTCCTTTTAGGTGGAGAACTGATCACTTTCAGAAAACAAAAAAAAAATATATATTTTATTTGCATATTGTGGTGCAGTGTGCAAATGTGTTACTTTAAGAACACAATGTTTGTAATCATACCTACATATTATAATTTGTGAGTAAGATGTGAATCATTATGTTCATGGTTCTTTTCTGCATTTTGGTGACATCAGAGGGATGTATTTCAAACTTTGTCAGGACATAAGACATTTCCAACACTCCATTTCTTCATGTGCCTCGGCAGTTACTCACTGTGTCTTCCTCCCAGAGGTACCCACTGATCTGTTTTCAATTATTATGGGAAATGATGGTTTTCAGTTTACCAGAATGAATCATAGAATCTATGCTCTTTTTGTGTGATCTCTTTTGGTCAGTAAGATGTTTTTTAGATTCACCCATGATACTCTGCATATCAATAGGTCATTCTTTTAAAATTCCTGAATAGTATTTACCTTGCTCTTATTAATGGGTACTTGGAATGTTTCCAGCTAAAACTATCATGACTAAAGTTGCTAGAACGTTCTCTAAGGCTTATTTATTTATTTATTTATTTATTTTTATTTTACGTGTATGAGTGTCAACATGTCTCTCCACCATATGTATTTCTGGTGTTCAGGAAGGACAGAAGTAGGTGTTAGATCCCCTGGAACTGGAGATAGTTGTGAGCTGCCCTGTGGTACTCAGAACCTATGCAGGTTCTCTGCAGGAGCTGCAAATGCTTTTAATGATGAGCTCTTTCTCTAGCCCAGGGGTTGCTAGACCGTTGTTGGAGACTGTGTTCATTTCTCTTGAGTACACACCTTTATAAGGAACCTGCCATTTTGCCAGGGAGGTTTCTCAACTTCATACTTTGGTACCAACCTATGAAGATCCCAGGTGTTATTCGTCCTCATCAATATTATCTGTTAACTGTTTTCCTCACAGTTGTTCTGTTGGGTATTCAGGGACAGCTAGTGATTTGTACTCTCCCAGTAATGACCGATGCAGAGCCAGTTTTCATATCTTTTCCGGCTGTTTCTTTATCTTTCCTTGCACATTGTTTACCCTGTTGCTTTACACATTTCTTAGCCAGGACAACTTGTGAGCTGTGGAAGCATGGACTTCAAATCTCCTTCGAAACAGTCTACTTCAGGGACTAGAGTTGACTGGCGGTACCAGCCAATGTCAGAGCCCAGTAGAATACAAGTGGGACCTGTTTCTGCCACACATGGGTGCCTCTAAAGAACAGGTGTTGTTGAGGATCTTCTATGACAGAGATAGGCTCAGGTTGTTTTGTGGCCTGAAGTTTTTGCCCATTAGTGTTTCTTCCCTTTTGTTTTGTACAGGAGTCAAGGAGGCCCTGTGGTCTGTTGTCTTTTTTCTTTTCTTTCTTTCTCTCTTTTTAAAAATATTCATTGCATTTTCACAAGCTCTTCACTGAATGTACCCTTTAAATACCATTTTGACATCTGAAGACCCAGTTTGATTTAAAAAAAAAAATGACTTTTAAAAGCTCTTTACATATTCTGGACACAAATCTTTTGCCAAAAGTTATAAAGTAAATATTTTCCTCAATATGGTTTGCATGCTAATTTCCTAAATAATAGTTTTTGATTCAGAAGTGTCAATCTTGATGAACTATAACTAACTAGCTTTGCCTTTCATGAGAGTGTAAGTTTTCAATTCTAACTAATGAATGTATAGGCATGATGTTATAAAAATACTTTTTAAGTATTATTTAATGCTCATAGACTCAGAGCAATGTCTTAATGTTTTCACTTTCTTATTGGTTATCTCTCAAGTTACAATCATATTTTCTCAATCTTTAATATTGACTTATTTGATCATTTTATCTGTGGGGTTGCCTACTATATTGATCTTTTAAAAGAATGAATGTTTGGATTTTTAAATTTTTCTTTATCATTTAATACACTTCATTTGTTTATCTTTTTTGTTCTTTCTTTTTTAATTTTTAAATTTAATTTTATTTTTTACTTATTCACTTTGCATCTTGCTCACTGCTCCCTCCTGGTCACCCCCTCCCACTTTCCTGCATCCCCCTACTCTGAGTGGGTGGGGCCACTCTGGTTATCCTTCCACTGTGGCACTTCAAGTCTCTGGAAGGCTAGGCACATATTCTCTGAATGAGGCCAGACAAGGGAGCCCAGATAGAAGAACATATCACACATACAGGCAACTACTTTTGGGATAGTCCTTGTTCCAGCTGAAGACCAAGCTGCATACCTGCGACGTATGTGTGGAGAAGCCTAGGTCCAGCCCATGTGTGCTCTTCAGTTGGTCGTTTCTGAGAGCCCCAAGGGTCCAGGTTAGTTAACTCTGTGGGTTGTCTCTTCTTTCTTTTCTTCTTTTATTGGATATTTTATTTATTTACATTTCAGATGTCATCCCCTTTCCCCATTTCCCCTCCCTAGAACCCCCTATCCCATCTGCCTTCCTCCTTTTTGCTTTTATACCATTTTAATTACATGTAAGTATTAAGGTCAGTTCTAGGTTGAGGAACTAGCAATACAATAGATGCAAATAGTCAAGGAACAAGCAAGATAATAAACATAAATAGTCAAAGAACAAGCAAGGCAATAAACAAAGTTCCGTGAACACTCCCGTGATCACCATTTCTAAGGGTATATCAGGATGAACAAAATATCTGAGCCTACTTCCCTGTCCTAGCCCAAAGTAATTTTCATGTCTGAAGCCTACTTCTTTGTTCTAGCCTAAAATTTAGATTCCTGCCTGAAATTACTTCTTTGTTCTAGCCTAAAGTCAAATTTCTGCCTGAAGTCCACTTCCGTATTCTTTTCCAGTGTCATATTCGTGCCAAGTAGCCCATTTTCTTGTCCTTGGCCCATATCAGATTCTTGCCAAGCAGTCCCAAAGGCTCTCCGCCTCTCCCCCTTTTTTATTTCGGAAACAAGACTGAGCCTGTCATAGGTCGTTCTGACAATAATGCCTTCCTTTTGTTAATAATTTAGCAAAAAAATGTTACTAATGTGTTGAATATACAAGAAGATTTAGATAGGCATATGGAACAATGGATTGATACTCTTTATCCTGCTCAAATTATTGGAAGGAGGTTCAGAGTTTAAGAGGAAGGAGCCATCTCGAGTGTCATGCCATATACCATTGGATTTGTGTTAGTTCTAAAATTTACAGTTGTAGTCATTATAATTAGGAAAAAGTTTAATGACACTCACACTGTATTTGGCATAATTCAAACACCTCTCTGAATATTTTAACCTTGCATAGTGAGCTTATGAATTTAAAGAATGCTGCTCTGCTGACCATTGATGGAGCACATACTGCTGATAAAATTACCCATGGCCTGAGGTCAGTATTTCTATTTTGGTCAAGCTTCAGGAATGGCATATATAGCTTGATCATGCTAACCCATTTTGTCTTGGGAATACTTTTATTCCTGCCCATTGTGTTAAAGCTTGTCTTTAACAACATCAACATGCTGACAGCCAAAGTACATGACTTGAAACTGAAAATAGACCCCCAGACAGAGTTATTAATTTATTAGTCTGGCAAGCCAAGGACAGGTAAGATTCTGTACAGAGACTTACCAACCTAAGACATAAGTGCATTACTTTTGATAGTGCATATTCCATGATGGGTTAGGAAAGCATTCTTTCTTTTCTTTTTTAAAAACTCTTTGGATTTAACTTCCTGTATCTGAAGCTAAAAGTTTAGAGTTGTGATTATTAACCTTTCTTATTTTCTAGTACAAGTGTTTAAAGCTGTCCACAGCTTTCTCAGCAATGCTATATCTGTATTCTGCAAGCTTTGTTTTGTTTTCCTTCTTGCTGAGCTCAATATATGCTTTCTATTTTTCTGTAGAACTCCTTTGACTTATAGGTTATTTATTTGGTTATTTAGACACTCATACATAGTGGCTGTCATAGAGTGATGAAACCCCATGACCAAAAGCAAGTTGGGGCAGAAAGGGCTTACTTGGCTTATACTTCCATATCACAGCAGTTCATTGTTGAAGGAAGTCAGGACAGGAACTCAAACAGGACATGAACTTGGAGACAGGAGCTGATGCAGAGGCCATGGAGGGGTGCTGCTTACCAGCTTTGCTCAGCTTATTTTCTTATAGAACCCAAGATCACCAGCCCAGTTATGGTCTCGCCCACAGCAGACTGGGCCCTCCCTCATCAATCAGTAATTGTGAAAATGCCCTATAGGTCTGCCTACAGAAATTAAGGCATTTTATTAATTAAGGTTCATTCTATCAAATGATGCTAGCTTGTTGTAAATGGACATAAAACTATCTAGGACAGTGGGCTACTTCAAACTTGCTATATAGGCAATGATGACCTTAAACTCCACATTCTTCTTCTTCTACCCCCCAACTCCTGAGATTACAGCAGTACCACAGTATGCTTAGTTTATCCAGATCTCGGGATTAAACCCAGGATTCCTTGCAGGTTAGGCAGCACTGTACATCTAACTTAGTGGGTCAGTTATTATAAATATTATTTCATTTTCAAATATTTAGAGATTTCCAGTAATCTTTACATTATTACTTTCTAATTTAATTATATCTAAAGAATGGATTTTCTGTCATTTCTGTTTAAATAAATGTAGTTAAGGTTGATGTGATGGTGCAGTAGATGGTGTGTCTTGATGAATATTGTGTTTTTCATTTGGAGCAGAATTTGTTGTGGTGACAAATTGAACTGCTGTAAAAATGTCCTATTTAAGTTTGTTAGTGATATATATATATATATATATATATATATATATATATATATGATGATCATTAGTTATCTATATATTTATTCCATTGACTATTATACAGACCTATTAAAATCATCCACTATGATTTTGCACTTGCTGATTTTCACCCCGTTTCTCATCCAGCATTAGGAAGTTGTTATCATGTGTACTGTCATCTGGAACTGTTACATGTTCTTGATTATCTGGTTGATGGAGATGACTTTCCATGATCCTGATGCAGACATTCTATAAGCAGTTTCCTTTGCATTAGTTTGTAAAGTTTCTATTTTTCTACTCTTACTTTTAAGTTATATTTATTTAAAATATGTGCCTCATAGATATCAAATAATTGGATCAAATAGTTTTATATGGTTCATTAATCTTTGCCTTTTAGTTAGGTATAATTAGCTTATTTATATTTAATGTATATGTATATGAAGAATGTTAACTCTACTGTTTTATTTACTTTCCATTTGTATTTTTCCCCCATTTCTAACTTACTAGATCAGCCCTTTAAGCAATTCTACAGTAATTCATCTACTTAATTTTAATTTTAACTACTTCTGTTGTACTATTTCTTAGAAAAATAAGAACCTTATACTAAGAATAGCAAGCTTTTTTCTTTATCCTTTTCATCATTGTTATATCTTTTACACCTACATATTCTTTAAAGCCTATAAAATGTTATTTTTAACCTTAAAATATTTTAAAGTAAGTAGGACAAAGATATTTTAAAGCAAGTAGGAGTAGTGTTCATTTACTTATGAGTACACTCACCACATATAAAGCATTGCTATTTCTTTGTGTGTTTGAATTTCAATGTGGTATAATCTGTTAAACCTGAAGAACATTCTTACAAGAAATATTTGCTGATACCATGTTTTTCTAGCTATCATTTATCCAAAAAGGTCTTTATCTCACCTTTTCTTTTGAAGAATATATAGTCTGTATACACACACACACACTCTCTCTCTCTCTCACACACACACACACACACACACTTCTTTATCAAGCAGGTTTTCAAAATGTGTTCCCCAGCACTTTAAAGATGCATATTCCTTGGGTGATGGTAGCACATGCCTTTAATCCTAGTACTTGGGAGGCAGAGGCAGGCAGAACTCTATGAGTTCGAGGCTACCCTAGTTTAAGAGTGAGTACTAGGAGAACCGGGGTTCTGTTACACAGAGAAATTGTCTCAAAAAACATAAACAAACAAATAAATATGCGTATTCCTTCTTCATGCCTGAATCTGATGTGAATTCAAAAGTAATCTCGTAACTGTTAACTTCTCAATAGAATCTTTTCTTTTATTTGCCTTTGAGATTTCTTTTTTTTTTTTTTTTTTTAGAAATTTTATTATTTTATATATGTGTGTATATATGTATGTGTATACATATCTGTTTTATGTGTATGTTTAATCAGTCTTTTCAATTTGTGTTTTCTGTACTTTTAAAATTTTTTTTCTTTCATTATTTCTATATTGTACCTATCCAAGCCTCCAACTTAAATATACTAAACCATTTTATATTTTTTCCAAAGTCAGACGCAATCCTTTTAATTTTGTATTTTAGTGTCTACTCCTTCTCCATTCACTTCTTTAGTCTGTATGCCTCTCCTTTCTACTTCTCTTCCTTCCTTCCTTCCTTTCTTCCTTCCTTCCTTCTTGCTTGCCTGCCTTCTTACTTGCCTGACCCCTTATGAAATTCATCTAATTTACCAACTGTTCAGTTTGGTCTCTTTAAGGCAGACTTGGAGTCAGCTTTAAAGTGTTACTCTTTGGTTAAGGCAAAAGTCCTGTTCCAAACATGTGCCATTTCTGGACTTAAGCTTATGGAGGTAGTAGCCAAGGCCAGTCTACTTGGGCTGGCTGGAAAACCAATGTCTGTATCATCACGTGAGCTCTGTGATAGCTGATTGACTCATACTTTACCTGTAGCTGTTTCTTCCAGGCCTGCTTCGACTTTTCTCTGCTCACATACAGATAGATATTTTTCTACAAAGTTAAGGAAATTTATAGACAATTCAAGGAAATTCATAAACAAACGCCCTTTGTCTGGCATATCCATGATCCATAGTACCCAGTAGACATCTTGGTCATTAAATAACCTGTGACAGTATTACATTTATTATGTTAAAGTAAGGTGAAACTCATTATTTACTTAGTAATTACTCCAAGTACAGAAATAAAAATTTTGGAAGTTAGGAAAAATTAGAGAAAAGTCATAAATTGTTCCAATAAGTGAAAAGGTGAAAGGTTCCAATGAGGAAAAATATATATAAAAAACTCACATGCTGAGGTTGCCAAGACTGAAGAACCATGGTCTTTTGTTGATATCTTACTATAGTTTCTATAAGTAAATGTTTATAGGATAACACTGGTATATAAAAGGTATAATATGGTCTACTATGGAGTTCAGGGCCTAAAACACTGTGGATAGGCATGTGTGTACAGAAAGACATGTGCATGCACGTGCACACGTGCACACACACTCACACCAATGCCTTGTTATGCATTTGCATGTGAGAGAATGCAGGGTGATGCTTCGAAGGAGTGCTCTCTGTTTTTCATCTTATTGAGCCCATCTGTAGAAAAAAAAAGATTAAACCTTATAGTATAGGTTGGGTGATTTTTTTTTTTTTTTATTATTCCTCCGTGACTGTGAGATTATCTCTAAATCCCCGATGGCTTTGTGCAGAGCTCTCTCTGTCCTCTGGCCTCATTTCCTGGTATTATGTGTCCTTCCGTAACCCTCATATCATGGATGCCCTCCACCTGGTTTTCCACCTGTGGTTTTCTAGATTTCCTTCTCCCCCACACTTCCGTATTCTACCTGTACCATTCTTACTGCCTGCAGCGCCACTATTCCTCCTTGTTCCTGTCTTTAGTAGAGCTCTCTCACTCTTCCCATAAAGTATCCACGTTTTTTCATTAGGAATTAATTTTTCCCTTACCTCATCTTCATCTATTTCCCTCTCGTATCAGGATTTGTTTTTATGGCTCAATATTGCTCTTTCCTATCCTAATTATGGTATGAAATCACAGCAGGACTATGACATGTACTGCTGTAACACCATCGCATTCACAGTGTTTGGCACACAGTAGGCTCCCATGGAGTGTTTGCTAGTTACATGAATGAGTGGCTATATACGTGAGTGAAACGAGGCTGGATACCTCTATTTTCTGGTGATAATCCTCCTAACCTCAGGACAGTAGAGCCTAAAGACCAAGTCACACTGTCCAACATCCATTCTTTGTCTCCTGGCTGCAGATCTGAATTGTATTATTTCTCAAAGGCTATTAAGAAGCCTTCAGAGAAAGCACATGAAATTACCTCCAGTGCTGGCTCGCAATAATGTCCTTTTGTTCTCAGATAGTCTCCAGTTGACAGCTATCAAGGTTGTTCTAATTTGTGTCAAACGGGCCATCTATAGGGAACATTTTGGAATGGGGAAGGTTCAGGAGATAGAAAAAAAAAGTAATGAATATAAAGTGTAAATGCCATAGTAAAGTAATAGAGACATACAATAACAGCAAGGGAAATTTGACCTTCTGGCCAGAAACTCGATCGTGAACCAATTGGAGAACTTGAGAAAATTGGATCAGCCTCAATAGTCACAGAGTAAACATGGGAAGTACAATCCAGTCTTATTAAACATAATGCACACTTAATGCATAATTTTATTGCAGCCAATTTCATGCTAGTGCTTTAAATGAAGCTGGGTTTTCTTCCACCGCACCAGACCACTACCATTAGTGCCTCTTAAGAGAACAGCAAGGCCAGTAAACTGTCGCTGGGCTGATCTCTTCCTCAGCTCATACTTTCTGCTTCATAGATTCACCCTGCTCCCACTGCTTGTACCGAGATCTTGTCTCCATCCAGTACAGGGCTTTTGAAGCACTACATTCTTTTGGCAAGTTGTTTGCATATGGGAACGTGATAGCATTTCCATTTTATGCCAGCATGTAACACAGTAAAACTTCTGCTTTGATGGGATGCTTGTCTGAATCCCAGACCCAGGAGTTGAGGTTTCTATTATCTATAAATTCACTCTGGGGTAAGGGTAACATTTTCATGGCAATGAAGAAGGAGAGCAGAGAAGCAATGGAGATCATAATATACATCATCTCTGAGTCTCCTGGCTTCTTTTTTCCCCTCAATATTAATTTTAGAAAATATATCATCCAATTGTTCTGGTTGTCTTCCTCTAGAGTCTGGTCTTCATATGTCTACAGACAAATGGAATAAGGTGAGATCCCAAGTAAAGATGAAAGAATCCGAGCCGAGTGCCTAACTTTGGAGTGTTTACTTTGTTATTATCTTCATGTGTTTGTCGTTTTCCTGCCCCTCTCAGTCCCCATGCCTTCTATAAAACTACGGTCATAATCATCTGTGAGCAGATGCAGGCTGGCTGTGGAAGGGCTTTGTGAACCTGAGAGTGATTTGAGTTTATTATTGCAACTAAAGAAAAACAGCCAGTGTGATAGATGATGAGCAAGCCAAAATCTGTCAAAGCCATTATTCTTTCCATAACCTGATAGACATTCGATTTCTAAAGACATCAAAATATGCACTGGATAGATATTTAATTCTTCCACAAAATTCTGAGTCCTCTTCTCTAAAATCAAAATACAAATCAAATTTTCAAACAGAAACAAAATTCCTGAAAATGTTTTCTGTGTGCTGTGGGATGAGAACAAATTAAAGCCCATGAAGGCATTCGTGACAGACGGTCTTCACAGATCTCTGGGGCTCTTTAAATCCCATACAAAGCTGTACTTTTCCATTGAACAACTCACTCCCCACAGGACTCCCTTGAAAGCACTGCTCTGCCAGAAGCCATGAAGAGTTCTGGTACTGGGGTGTGTGGTAACCTCAGAAGGGGTGCTCCTGGGTGGTCATAGGAGATCCAGAAAGGAAATTACTGATCTGCATTCAGAATTCTGGATTCATTGGGATTTCAAAGAATATCTATAGAGGGAAGGAACTACTTCCAGAGGGGTTGGGTGGAAAACCCAGCCAGAGTTTTTTATGGTTTTAAAACCTACCATGTTGTAAAGAGACCAGTGATTCAGTTGTCTATCTTGTTATGGCTATTGAAAAACAAAAACAACATGAACAGATGCCTTTCAACACAGGATAGAGTTGGGGACTGTATCACTGGGGAAAATAAACCAAATTTGGAGAATTCAGAGTAGCCATAGGCTACAAAGTCACTTTGCCTCTGATACATATAGTATTCTGCATTATCATCATCATCATCATCATCATCATCATTAATTTTAAATTCCCAATGTGTATGGTTACTTTCTCAGATCCAAATGGGTTTAGAGACAGAGACTTACGTTATTCCTTGTAACTATGACAAAACACCCAAGCAAAACAATTTAAAGGGAAAAAGATATTTTTCATTGTGCGTTTGGTTTTCATTTTTGTATCTCTTTAAGGTGGAGGTCTCATGTACTCCAGGCTAAGTTTGAACTCACTGTGTAGCTGAGAATGATCTTGAATCATTGATATTCTTGCCTCAACTGCTGGGATCACAAGATTGTGCCACCGTATCTCACAAAAATTAATTTCTTCTAATTTATGGTCAGAGGCTAGCTGGTTTCATTGCTTTCAGTTTATGAGAGAAAGAAGACATGCATGGCAGAGAACACTTGTTAATTTCATGTGTTACCCACATTTATTGGTGGATAGGAGGCAGAGAGAATATAGGAAAAACAGAGACAGGAAAGAGGAAGAAAGACATACTCTATTCAGATATGACATAGCATTATAAAAGATAAAGCACAATGCCTATGTCAAAATGAGATGAAATTCAATCAGAGAAACTCAGAAGACAAGAAGGTCACTATAGCTCACTGAAAGCATATTTTGTCCTGTCTCAAGATTAGGTATGATTATTTTGTTTTAAGGTGATGATAATCTTTGAAATCCTTTTCAGATCTGAACTGCAATTTAAAAATGCCTGTCCAGTACATTCTATGTTGTCTTGGATACATAAGCTATTTATCCAAATGTATGTTTTTTTTCTTTTATTTTTTTCTTTTTTTATTAGATATTTTATTTACACTTCAGATGCCATCCCCTTTCCCCATTCCCCCCCCTTAGAAAACCCCTATCCCATGCCCCCTTTTCCTTTTTGCATTTATACATTTTTTTAAAATAATGTTAATCATAGGTGTTATAAGTTTGGAATTGTTCAATCAGAGGTGTAACCCACTGACCGACCTAGATATAACAACTATCTTTGACTGGTGGAGATACATGAATATCTGCCTCCCTGTCTCCCCCCTCTTTCTCTCTTTCATCACCTAGCTTCTCCTATCCTTCTTCTCCTCCTCTTCTTACTCCTTTTCTTCCTCTCAGTACTCCTCCTACACATCACCCTTCCTGTTAAAATGAAACTTTTCTCTCAAAATACAATTAGAGCATAACTATGCCAATTTGTACCAGTGAGGTACAAGATAGTCCTAATACCCAGTCCATCATTATCCAAATGTATGTTATCTGTGGTTCAGAAGCTAATGCTGAGTATGCTGGTAACAATACTGTAGCTGATGAGAGCAGTATAAGATACCCCTACTCTAGCCATCTTGTGTTGAACTGAAATGACTCTTGGAATCTGGAATTTTAATGACTCTAATCATCATTGGCAAGGCACCAATTTATCTGATCACTCTTCTCATGTTTGTATTCTTGGATCATGATTGCTTTACTCTTCCTCCTCTTTACCCTGGTTACACTCTACATTTCTTTTCCTTCATACTTCTAAATCAAGGTATAATTCACATAGCACATAAACGATGTATGAAAACATTTTAAGGTATATAGCTTAGTGGGTTTAATAGACACTCAGAATTGTACAACTGGAACCAGTAGTTTCATTTAATTTCAGAACTTTTTTCCATATAAACCTTTCTCTTCTCTCAAAGTCTATATGATTTAGTGATCACACTTTATACACTCTACTATTATTCATCAGCCCTAGAGGCTCATGAACCTACATAGTCTCTATGAATTTGCTTATTCTGGTTATTTGTATAACTAGAGTAATATTGTCTTAGCTTTTTTCTCTCTGTGTAGTAAAACATCCTGACAAAGGCAAATTAAGACGTAAAAGAGACTGCAGATAAAATAACCCATAGCCTGTGGTCAATATTTTTATTTTGGTCAAGCTTCAAAAATGGCATATATAGCTTGATCATGCTAGGCCTTTTTGTCCTGGGAATACTTTTATCCCTGCCCATCATGTTAAAGCTTGTCTTTAACAACATCAACAAGTTGACAGCCAAAGCACATGGCTTGAAACTGAAAATGGACCCCCAGACAGAGTTATTAATCTAACAGGCTGGCAAGCCAAGGATGGGTAAGATTCTGCACAGAGCCTTACCAACCAACCTAAGACAGAAGTGCATTGCTTTGGATAATGCATATTCCATGATGGGTAAGGAAGGCATTCTTGTCAGAATGACCTAAGACAGGCTCAGTCTTATTAATGAAATAAAAAAATTGAGAGAGGCGAAGGGCCTTTGGGGCTGCTTGGCAAGAATCTGGTATGAGCCAAGGACAAGGAAATGGGCTGCTTGGCAGGAATATGACATTGGTCAAGCACAAGGAAGTAGGCTTCAGGCAGGAATCTGACATTAGGCTAGAACAAAAAAGTAATTTCAGGTAGGAATCTAAATCTTAGGCTTAAACAAAGAAGTAATTTTCAGGCAGGAATCTAAATTTTTGGCTAGAACAAGGAAGTAGGCTTCAGTTATGAAAATGACTTTGGTCTAGGACAGGGAAGTAGGCTCAGATATTTTGGTCATCCTGATAAGTCTTTAGAAACAGTGATCACGGGAGTGTTCATGTAATTGGGTTTAATGCTTTGCTTGTTCTTTGACTATTTGTGTTTATTGTCTTGCTTCTTCCTTGACTATTTGCATCTATTGTATTGCTAGTTCCTCAACCTGGAACTGACCTTAATACTTGCATGTAATCAAAATGGTATAAAAGCAAAAAGGAGGAAGGGGGATGGGATGGGGGTCCTAGGGAGGGGAAATGGGGAAAGGAGAATGACATCTGAAATATAAATAAATAAAATATCCAATAAGAAAAAGAGGTAAAAGAGCTTATTTTAGCTCACCATTCCAGGTTATAGGAAGTCATAGTATCAGAAGCTTGTGGGGATGAATTAGATTTTGTGTGTAGTCAAAAAAGATAGCAACGAATTCACGTGTGCTAGTGCTTAGCTGACTTCCCTTATTTTTTTCATGGCTTATGGCTTTTTGGCTTCTTGTGACAGGGTTTCTCTGTGTAGCCTCGTATGTCTCACTGAGAAGAGCAGGCTGGCCTTGAACTCAGAGATCTGCCTGCCTCTTCCTCCCTACAGCTGGGATTTAATTCACAAGCCACCAGGACAAGCTGACTTTCTTTCTACAATTGTCCTTACTTATGAAATGGTGCCACCCATAATAAACAGATCTTTCCATCTTCTTTAATGTAATAAAAAATTCCCTATAGATTCAGAGACTTGTTTTTCATGTGATTCTAGATTTTACCAAGTTGACATTTAACAGTAACTGCCATGAATACATGAAATTTTCTGTGTGGTTCTGTTACTAAGTGTGATATTTCCAAGATTCATCTATGTAGTAGTATGAATAAGTATTTACTGTCTTCATGTGGTTGCATAACATGTAGATAATTTATGGTATCCATTCATTGGTTGATGGTCTTTGGTTACTTCTACTTTAAGCTGTTACTTGTCATTATATCTGTTGCATACCTATTACTTCTGCAGTCTCTTAAAGCTAAGAAAGTAAACAAAGCTTTCAAGTCTCAGAAAGCTCCTGAGAATTATTAGATTCACACGGTCACTTCCCAAAGTTGTATTGACAATAACAACTGTTAGGTAGAGAGAAGAGACTCTCTGATTGGCCAGACTGTTCCAATGATGTACCTTTCTTGAGTTTCCACCCATTATGGGGTAAGATTTCTGGTGATACAATAGTCTTTGAGTCAAACATATACATATAACCAACTCCTCTCTCACATTCCTGTAAACAACCCTAATAAACTCATTAAACTAGACTTGGGTGGAATCATTTCTTTGGTTTGTGGTTCAGATATCCCCCAGAAAAGTCACACAGTACTGGTGAACTACTTATTCGTAAGCTTTCATGTTCACAGGCTGATGCCTACTCATTCCCTCTAAAATGATCTTGTATCTTTGCATAAAATCATCGTACATTTTGGTCACCATACATGCATTCACCCAGAGACTCTGGAAAAAAAGATATTTAGCAACTAGTTAAGTAGCATTGGTAATCGTGTTTCTCTGCAAGATAAGAGATGAATAAATGGTAAGTATTCAGCAAAGGAAATCACTCACATGAATAAGCCACATTTTTGTTTTCATCTGTGTATTCTTCTCACAAAATAAGAGTATGTTTCAAGTAGAATCTCACAGGCAGCAAACATCTCAGTGAGAAAGAAAGTGATGTGTAGGTGTGGCAAGGAAGGATGTTGTTTTGTGGAGTTGTGTCTACAGTACTTATTTTATAGAGACAGCTAAGAAGACAAGGCAGGAAGCTGATTTCTCCACAGACAGTATCAATGGTCAAAGAAGACAGTTTCTGAGACCTTCTGATACTCCACAGACAGTATCAATGGTCAAAGAAGACAGACTAAACAACCTTCCCATCATCTGGATGAAATCTGAAGATAGAGTGTTACTTTACTTGTTCATTCTAATATTATGATTCTGAACATTTTTAGCTGTTAAAATTATTTTTCTATCATTTTATATGAAGATTAATGAGAAAAAAAGGTACAGACAAGACTCCACCTGTTTTGTGTGGCCCACATTCTAAGGTATTCTGGAAAGAAGTTTTCAAGAAGCAAGAAATTTCTGTGTTGCTGATTACATAGTTTATCTTCCTATCTTCCAGAAAACACAATTATTAAAGTTAGTTAACTGGGTGCCATGTTCCTTGTTCCCTCATCTAAGATGGCAGGTTATCTTTCTCTAGAGTCTTTGGGTGAGGGCATGCATGTTAATCACAGTCTATATGGAAAGAGTAGTTGTCAACAAATATTCAAATATGTTGACAAACATGGTTACTCATACATGCATTTAAAGAGATGCATGGTTGTGTCTCTGGACTTTCAAATGGGGAAGATTTTAAGGATCTTAAAGAAAAATTAATCATGATTTCATAGGGTGGTACTCTGAACTGGAGAAGGGAGAAGGGAAGATGAAGTAATTCTTAAACAGGCAGTTTCAGTTGAAACCTGTGGAAGAGTCTGAGAAGGGGAAGTCCAGAGTAAAGAAGGTTAAAGCAACACAGAAGAAAGAATATGAATCGAAAGCAAGCATAAGAAGCCATTGCAGAGGCAGTCTGTCTATACATGTTCAAAATACTTGAGAGCATGAAGGAAGTTAGAAGTTGATAGTCTGTATGATTGGAGGGAGTCACAGCCTAGTCATGGTTGCCACCACAGTTCACATCATGTATCTGCTTTGATACCCCTAATTTGTGTTATTTATTTTTTATATCTGTGGGAAAACACCATGATCAAGGCAACTTATAGAAGGAAGAATTCATCTGGAGATTAGCGTTCCAGAGGGTTAGGGTCCATAATGACATGGACTGCATGACAGAAAGCAGCAGACATGGCAGCTAGAGTTGAAACCTGAGAGCTGAGGGCTTGTATATCAACCACAAATAAGAAGCAGAGAGAACAGACTGGGAATAGTACATGGCTTTGAAGCCTCCAATGTTACCACCAGTGAGGTTTTCCTTCCAGCAAGGCCATGCCTTCTAATCCTTCCCAAACAATGCCACCAACCAAGGACCAAGTCTGAATGCCAGAGCCCATGGGGACATCGTCATTCACATCACACCTCTCTCACATATGTTTCTGTTGCTCACTATATGTTTAGGGTTCCTCCACCATCTTTTAAATCTCTTCACCCACGATTAGGAACCACTTAAGCTCCAAACCTTCTGTGCTTACATCCAAAACCTGCTCATTTTTCTATAACATTTAAACAATTAGCAAATCCTTTTTGGCAACTTCCCTTCCTGGCCTGCCATTCTCCTCTTTCTTCTATGATTTTTTTCCTCCTCTGAGGTCAGGATTTTGATATGTCTTATAATTTGCTCACGTTGTATATGAGTTTTCAAAATTTGTCCAATAATGAACATTTATTTAAAAATCCCCAAGCAAGCAAGCAAGCAAGCAAGCAAGCAAGCAAGCAAGCAAACAAACAACAACAGCAAAACCCCCGATATTCTGCCTCCAGCCCAGACTGTTTGCACAAATTCTAAGTTGGTGTTCCAGGCTTAACTTCTACTTTCCTTGCCTACTCTTCCCCATCCTGGGTTTTTTTTTTTTTTTTTTTTTTTTTTGTAATGAAAATGAACACAAGCATCCCTCTGTAGTATAATCAATAACTTTTATTGTTCAAGGATGAGTCCTGACCACAAGACTCCATTGCTGTCTCTGTTTCTCTTTTTAAAGCTATTAATATGTTTATTTGTCATACCAATCTACAACCTTCCTCCCAACAGTCTCCCTTCTGCTTCACACATACATATTTACTTATATGTATGTGTTTATATTTTTATTTATTCTTCTCTCATATATTGTATCTTGACCCTTTCCTCTTCTTCTCCCAGTCCCACTGCTCCTCTCCCTCAAGATCCACTTCTCTGTTCACATTCAGAAAACACCAGACCTCCCAACCAAAAGTGGCATATCAAATTGCAATAAGACTAAGTACGCATACCCTTATATTAAGGCTGGTTGAGGAAACCTTTCCTAGTAGGAAGAAAAGGATCACAAAAGCAGGCAAAAAAGTCAGAGACAGTCCCTGTTTTCACTGTTAGGTGTCCCAGAAGAACATCAAGCCACACAATCATAACATATGCAGAGGACCTAGCTCAGAACCATATAGTCTCCCTGATTGTCAGTTCAGTCTCTGTGAGCCTTAATGAGCCATAGTTAATTGAGTCTGTCATCTGTTTTTTTTTGGTGGTGTCCTTGACTCCTCTGGCTCATATTATCTTTCCTCACCCCCTTCTACAGGATTCCTGATCTCCATCTAATGTTTGGATATGGGTCTTTGCATCTGTTCCCACAAGATGCTGGATGAAAGCTCTGTGATGATGATTATACCAGACTTCAGTCTATAAAATATAGTAATGTATCATTGGGAATCATTTCATTGACTTCTTTTTTTTTGCTGGTCATTTTTTGGTTCTATCCTAGGCCTCTGAACTATTCAATCTCTGGTTCCTGATCCTCCAGGGAGTGTCAGGCATGGGCTTCCTCTTCTGGCCTGGATCTCAAATTGGATCCATCATTGGTTGGGCACTCATACAACTCCTGCTCCACCTTTACCTCGGAACATCTGGCAGGTAGAACAAATTGTAGGTTGAAGGTTTGTGGCTGGATTGGTGTCACATTCTCTCCACTTGCCTTGCCTGGTTATAGAAGATGGCTTGCTCAGGTTCCTTGTCCCCCATTACTAGCAATCTTAGCTAGGGTCAATGTTGTAGATTCCTGGGAGTTTCCATTGCACTAGATTTCTACCTCACCCCAGAAATGCCCCCAATTCCATCCATCTTTCCCAATGATCTTTCCCTCCATGCCTCCAACTATTCCCATCTCTACCCATTCTCAGTTCACCTTCAAAATCTATTCTATTTCCCATTCCCAGGGAGATCCATGCATCCCCCCTTTATCCTCTCTTGTTACTTAGCCTCTCTAGGTCTGTGGATTATAGCATGATTATCCTTTACTTTATAGCTAATATAAATTTATAAGTGAGGCGGGAGAGAGAGAGAGAAAGGGAGAGAGAGAGAGAGAGAGAGAGAGAGAGAGAGAGAGAGAGAGAGAGAGGGTGTGTGCGTGTGTGTGTATTTTAAATCAAGGTTCTTTATGTGAGAGGAAACATGCAATAGTTTTTATTCTAAATCTGGCTTATTTTACTTAACATGATGCTCTCCAGTTATATGTTTCTCAGAAATGATGTATGATTGAACAAAACTTTAATGTAGAGAGACTTGCCACATTTTCATTATCTGTTCCTTTGTTGATGGACATTTAAGCTTATTCCATATTTTGGCTATTTTTGGGAATATAGTGATATAACAAACACAGATATGAGATATCTCTGTGCCATGCTAATTTTAATTCCTTTAGGTCTATATCTACCAGAGATCTATACTGGATTTATAACCATTTGACATTTATTTATTTGTGTCTCTGTGTTTTAAGTCTTGTGTTTCCCAGTGTTCAAGGTTTATTGTTGACTGTAGTTTTGGGATAGTCCCTATAATTTCTTTTCTCTTGTTCTGGTTGTCTGGTCACTAGTGAATAATGCTTTTAGTACATCATTGCATATGGGATATTATCCAGTTCTTCATGACAATAGTCAAGTTTTTCATGATTTAATTCAGTGGTCTCTGTCAATGTCATCCTTTCTTCTTATATATTTCCCCGCTATGTCTTTTTTAGATGACTTAAAAACTCATTGTTTATCCAAGTAAACATCTCTGCTCATGTGAAACATACATACATGTGACTATGTGCATACATGCATACTTATATAAAGCATGAAATAGACTTGTAGCAGGCATGGCAAAGAAACTCTTAAGACTAATGGTAAAATTTTCTGGACATGGCCAAGCAGAAGGTGCCATAGAAATGTTGACATTTACCACAACAAGGACCAAAAAGTTCAGCACAAGGAGCCCATGAGCCAGGGCATCTACCAAAGCCTAGTCAAGCTTTACAGGCTTCTGGCCAGATAAACCAATTTTACCTTCAATAAGGTTGCATTGAAAAGGTTATTTATGTGTTGCAATAACCAGCCATCTGTGCCCCTGTCCTAGATGATCTGAAAGATGAAGCTTCTGGCCAAAAGAACAAACCATCTGTAGTTGTGGAGACAGTCACAGATGATGTGTGGATTTTGGAATTACCCAATTTGAAGGCGTGTGCACAATGGGTGAGCAACAGGGTGAGCAAATAGAAGTTGCATCCTGAAGACTTGGGGGTAAGATCCTCCTCAACTTTGACAAGCTATCCCTGGTGTCTCCAAAGGGCCATGGCACCGTACTCATTGTATGGTACTCAAAAGGGCCTAGAGGAGTATCAGCATTTTGGCAAGGCCCCAAGAACCCCAAAACTCCACACCACACCCTATTGCCTCTCTTAGGGCCAGAAGTTTGAGCATTCCAGAGGCAGAAGGGCTAGGTGTGGCTACAAAAACTAACCATGGATCTTATTCTTATTTTTTAAAAAGCTATGTATGTTGGGAAAAAAATCGACAGTGGTGGTGATCTGAATATGGATCTCCATGATATAAGCTTGCCAAACACCAACTGTATAATCTTGGTTTGAGTGGAGAGAGTTAAATTATGCATTCATTCAGCAATTACTGAGTCATCTCCTGTTTGCTGTCTGCTCTAGATGTGGTATTATGGCTCCTGCCATTTTGGCGTGTCATGGCTTTTGAGAAAGTAGACATTAGCCAATTATAACAATAAAAACAGGGATTCATTTTAAGGTGTGACAATTCTAAGAGGGAAAGAAGTAGAGAACAAGGAGACAGCTGAGAGAGACCTGGCTGAGCTGGAGCTGTAAGACAAGGCTTCTCTTGGGAACTGGCTGAGAGTGGAAGGGCAGAGCCAGAGTGTGAAAGGAAAAGGAAACCAGACAGAGGGACCAGTACAGCAAAGGCCATGTGAGAAAGCTTGGATGTTTAGAAGGTTTAATGAGCTCTATAAAATGTGGATTTAGTGAATAATTATCATTTATTTCAGGGTGCTCCTATGACCACAATATGGTGTAAACATTCCGTCCTCCTTTGCAAGTAATCTGTTTGAATTATTATAGACTGGGGTTTTATTGGAATGTTATAAAAAGAAGTGTACTTGTAAAAGGAAAGTGGAGGTGACAGCTTGGAAAGGACAAAATACCAGAAAGAAAGAAAGAAAACCAATAGCTAGGAAGGACTCGCTGCGATACAGTCATTATGTTTGGATAAAGCACATCCTTTTCCCATGCAGTCTGTATCATGATCCTATATGGTGAGTATTCATTCTATTAGACAGAAATTGAGATTGATTGAGGTTTAGTAAGCGGCATAATTAATAAATGATAGGTCCAGCTCTAATTCTGTCTAGTGGGTGACAGTGCCCTTCAACTACACCACTGTCACAAGATCACTATTTTAAGCTCTATAAGACTGTCAGTGGTTGGGAGGACAAGGCCCCATTACTCATAACAAAAAGACTAAAGGCAGGAAGTATGCTTTTGGATCCAAAACTTTATTTGAAATGGCATCTACAGAGATGCATGCAAGTGAGACCAGGTTTTGAGTTTCAAGGGTTCAAATCCAGATCTTTATATTCGAATGGCAAGTGCGTTACCTGTAGAACCATCTCCTCAGTCTTGGAAGCTAGGATTTTAACACATCAACTTATGAGGTAATACCAACAGATAGACCATATTAGACCTGAAAATATGAAAATACAAAGGATTAGGTAGAAACTTTAGACACTTCTGCTGCTTGATGCCACTCTTCCTGGGTAGCCTCTAGCCAGAAATCAAGGATAGCTGAAAAACCAGGACCAGAGCACTGTTGCCCAGGCCATCTGCTCCAGAAGTTTCTCTGGGGGTCTCTGAAGTTCTCAGATTGGAATTGATATCTGAAGCTCTTCTGGATTTTGTGCATCTCAATGTAATAATAGTTAGAGAACATCTAAAAACAAGGACATTGTCTTCAGCTACTTTGATACCTTGGTCTTATACCTCACTTTATGTATCAAACACTGTTCTACAAGAACTGTATCTATGAATGTATTTAATCTTCAAGAGACCATGAGTGGATACTACTCTTAACATCAGTTATAGACAGCTCACTGTATGTAAGTACTATAAAATTTCACAGTAATTTATAGCTAGAGTTTGTACTTATGCAGTCCATTATAAAGTTGAAGTTCATAGCTTTATGCTCTTTCTTAGGTATCCTGCTCTGGAGGAGCTGTAGACATCACTGAAAGACAAAGAAGCCTGACTTGTGTATAGCTGCCCTGGTCTGCCACTATGTTCCCTAGCGCTTCTTAGTCCCTTCCCTTCAAGGATTTGATGGCACCTTTTCTGCTTCCTGAACCAGGCTCACTGGCCTGGAAACTTTGAAGGATTTTTCTCTGTGTCTCCTAGCTCACTGTAAGACTGGTCGGATGTGAGTGACTAGTGAGTTCTGAGAATTTGAATCCATGGCCAGTGACTCACCTCCCTTCATACTTATCTAATGTCTGTGCACCCCTGTCTACCCATCCTTCAACTCCCGGTAATCCCCCATATCCTTGGCCAGCTTTGATTTGACCACAGAGAGAGCATGATCTCATAGTTATACTTATGTGTGGCACCTGACGCTTTTATTTCATAGCTCTAATATCAGCTTCTATGAAATAACTAATTCTGCAAAGACATTTGTTGTCTGTTCCTTCACATAGGCATCATACTCCAGGGGATCTTCAAGTGCAGCCCTAGACAAGCCTATGACTATAAAAAGTCTAGCAAACATATTGCCTGGATATTTCTACCCTGGCAACCTGGGTCTCAGCTACCCAGGAGAAAGGAGAGCTTGAAGCTCCCTGCAGAGACACATGTACAGTCTGCAGAGCCATATGGCTGAAAGTTCCATCAGGAGGACCTGGTAGACACCAGCCCACTAGCTATAGGTTCTGGGGGTGGGGGTTGGGAGGATACTTGTAGCAGAGAATGAACCAGCTTTCCTGGTCTAATGATAAAGCTAGTTGTACCGTTTCGTCTCTGAGAGCCCTTAAGTGACCTGCCTGAAGCTGCATCACACAGGTGTCCTGCTGCCACCCACAGAAAGTGGAGCCTCATAAAGGAGCCATCACAGTGTGGGAAAATAGTTAGTAGCATAAAATGATGAATAACATTTTCTTGGGTCTGGGCTTGAGTTTTTCGTGTGCAACTGAAATAAAGCTGTTTTCCCACACACAAAATGAAGAGACAGATGACAGCTTCTCCCAAGTCCTTCAGTGCAGAGCACTGCAGGCCACACTTCTTATTCTGAGGGTCTCACTCTCTTCAGTGTGGTCTCCCACCCTTTTTATTGCCATGGGCTTTTATCCGTCCTTATCAGTTATTGGCACAAAGGAAGACTGACCCTTGTGGAGAGGAGAGCACAAAGCAAGTGCTGTGTACTCATGACTTCCACTTGAAAGAGTTGTAATGAGAAAAATAGAAATTTTCCACACTGATTTGGATTCTATAGAACTGTTATGTGGGAATTGTTTCTTTTTTTTTTTTTTCACTAAAGAATTATGTAACTCAGATGACATACTTTCTGCTCTATTGATGATGAAACTAAAGTTGGTGGCAGTGACATGCCCAGAGTCTCATGGCTAAAAGTGTTTCTGGAGCTTGGACCCTCTATGGAGTTCAGCTGTGTTGCCTTCATTGCATGTTATTAGATGGGGTCAGTGTGAGGTACACATCATCAAGTGATATTAGCTGGTTTTATCCACAGAAATATAAATATAAACTTGGCCTCTGGCTTTGTATATATAAGCCACAACTGAGACATTAAAATGAATTATTTCTGAAAACTAATTTATTAGAGAACTATTTATTTGTGGTACTATTTTAGAAAGAATTTGTGAGACTATTTAGCAAGTGAAAAAAAATCTATGTATTTTTCCTGGCATTGTGTTTAATAAAAAAAATTAAAGATGCATGTATTAGCTATTTTTATACCCCAAACTCCAAGAATGTCTGCTTTTATATGTAGAAAGAAGGTAATAGACAAAAAGGATGAAGAATATAAAGAAATTTTGGAAAGAAATTGTTCCAACATCAACCTTTTGAGGCATTACTAAAGGCAGATGTTTCTGTTACAATTCTGAAAAGCACTCTGAGTTTTGCTTGCTGGCTGAACAGCCATTATGCTGGGATAGGACTGGAATGAAGACAAGGTTTGGAGATTCAGAATGGGACTAAAGGGCCATAGACTGGCTTGCATCTCATGCTGGTCTCTGGGGTAAGTGAGATGAGCCAGGGTTGCTTGCCTAGGTCTCTATTTTCTCTCTTTGTAAACTAGAAGCAACTTGACAAGTGTCTAGACACTCAAGGCAATGGAAATATAACCATCAAAGTCCTTCTGAGTAAAGAGATTTCAAGTGGTCCCCTACATATCGTCTTGTCCCCTACAACATCTCTTGCCAAATTCTTGTAAGTATAGAATGTGATGGATCATGCCTTGGAGAGGCCAATAGCCTTGCTCGAATTCACAAACTAGAGCTAGGATTTGACCTTGACTCCGAGGCCTTTTGTTTGCTCCACCCAGTGAAACCAAAGCTCCATGTTTGATTCTAGCACTCATCGTTGAGGGCAGATGTGTAAGGTGGCTGAGCCAGTTGCAAAAGACATTTATGTGTAAGAGGCTTCTGTGCATGGATGCCGGGGAAGTCAAACTAACATCTAATTTTAGTATGCAGCCAGTGCCGTGTCTCTGTTAATCGTATTCAGTCAGGCTGACTGGAGAAGAGAAAGGAATAAAATAAACATTTCATTTAACCTTTACAGTCCACACATGCTGATTGTCCCACCAGATTTAGAATACTGTCTTGCCTGTAATCAGCAGTCACGTTCTGTGATCTCTGCAGACCCCTTTGTTCTCTGTTTTTCCTCTTTTCCTGTCGTTTTTTTCTCTTTAGGATTTCTTTCCCCTGCTTCCTAGCACATCGTATTGCTCAAGTCAACATCTTTCAGTCTTGAGTTTTACCCTGTCTTTTCTCTCCTTGGTCCCACTGAGGTGAAACGCAGCTTAGAGGTGATCTGTTGGACATTCTACATCTGGCAAGCTCCAGAACAAGGAGGGGCATGGAGCCTCATAAATCACAAAAGGAGCTTGACATCATCATCCAGATGTAGGAAACAACAGAATAGAAAAAAATATGACAAATGAACCAATGAACTAAAGGAGGGGTTGGAGAAAGAACTCAGAAATGAAGAGTAGAGAACACCTTTTGCAGAATACCTGAGTTGATTCCTAGCATCCACTTTCGGTGGCTAACAATAGTCTGTAACTTTAGCTCTAGGTCTCTCTTCTGGACTCTGAACATACCTGAACTCACACTCACACATGCTCACACATAACTAAAAATAAAAAGAAATCTTGATAAGAAGATTTCTTTTTTATCTTGTTAAAAGACCTTTTTTATCTTGACATTGTCATCCTGCCTTGGTACAAGCAACCAACTGCCACCGTCAGCACAACCATCAACAAAACTCTATTATTTCATTTTATTAAATCATTTTATTTATTTACATTCTAAATATTGTCCTCTTCCTGGTTCTCCTCTTTGAGTTCTTTACCCCATCCCTTCTCCCATTAGCTTCTGAGAGGGTGCTCTCTTTCCCACTCATTCACTCACCCACCTACCCCTACCTCACCCTTGCCAGTATCCCCCTTCCCCAGTGTCATCAAGTTTCTACCGGATTAGAAGCATGCACTCCTACTGAGGACAGACAAGGCAGTCCTCTGCTACATACGTGTGAGGGGGGCACCAACCAGCACATGTATGCTCTTTGGTTGGTGACTTAGTCTCTGGGAACTCTGAGGGATCTGGGCTAGTCGATGCTGTTTCAACAAAACTTTAAACAGAGAAATCTATGGAAAGGAACCCCTTTGTGCATTGTTGCACTCAATGTGTCAATAACAAACATAGTGATTATTAGGTCAAAGGTGTTGGGCTGGACAGAGTTCTGGAGTTTAAGAACAGGAATTGTCTTGATGCATCTTTTCAGCTGGTTTTGATGGTGTTACAAGGGGTTGCTTTTGGAGTCATGTGTCAGGATTTCATTAAAATTTGAGCAAAATAAAAATTAACTCTGTTAGCACAGACAGTAAATGAGAATATAAAGCTTTGTAGTAGTTTGGATAAAAATGGTTGCCATGGGCCCATAGAGAATGGCACTATTAGGAGATGCAGCCTTGTGTAAGTATGTGTGGCATTGTTGGAGGAAGTGTGCCACTGTGGGAGACTCTGGGGTCTCAGATGCTCAAGGTGCACCCACTGTGGCATTTTCTTCCTGTTGACTGCAGATCCAGATGTAGAACTCTTAACTCCTTCGTCAACAACGTGTCTGCCTGTATGCTGCCATGCGTCCTGCCATGATGACAATGACATAGACCTCTGAAACTGTCATCTAGTTCCAATGACATGTTGTCTTTTATAAGAGTTGCTGTGGTTATGATGTCTCTTTACAGCAATAGAAACCCTGAGACAAGTTTCTAGCATAGAACAGTGCTGTGCTGTCCAATATGGTCACTACTAGTTTACATACGGCTTTTGATATCATGAAGAGTAACTAGTTCAGATCTAGTTTTGCTATAAATACATATATCAGAGTTGAAAGTCTTAACATGGTAGTAGGGGGAAGAAGTGTAAAGGGTATTATAAATGATTTTCATATTTTGATTTTGTTGATGTAAGATTGGTGGTATATACAGCCAAATGAAATATATTACTAAATTTAATTGTACTTTCTGTTTATTTTTAATTTTTTTTTTTAAAAGTGGTTAATCTTCCTTGTTCGTATCATCTTCATATATTAGAGCACTGGATTCCCAGAGTTGTCATTTAGGACAAACAAACAAAAAATTCTGTATAATGTATAATACTGTATAATGGACAATTAGCCAGTGTGGGTAACACCGGAGAATATTAACACATATACTAAGACACACACACACACACACACACACACACACACACAGAGAGGTTTTTGAAAACCATAATTTTTTTATGTGATTATGAATATTAGTAGAACATTCGGCATCGGCTGCTAGAATGGGCTTTGTTAAAGCTGCCTCCTGTTACAGGGGCCACTTAGACATGGTGGCTGCTGGAAACTGGTGAGAGGCAATTTCAAACTGAGATGTAGTCATCAGAAGACCTTAAAACATCCTTCAGAGTGTTGAGGTCTACACTAGCCCCACGTTGAGGTGGCCCGAGCAAAATGTTGAGGCTCGGGCCAACCCACGTTTGGGCGGCCACTGTATCCTGGCCCAAGCTGCCGCTCCGGTCCACCGGTCGGGCTTCAGCAAGAACGAGAGTGAGGACGGACTCGAAGAATGGAGACCAGACAGTGTGTTTCAATCCCGTTTATTCTTCAGTCTAAGTCCTAAGTCTTGAGTTCCTAGTCCCTAGTTCCTAGTCCCTAGTGCCTCCAAGTTCCAAGTTACTTCTTCCAAGTTCTTTTCCAAGTGCCTGCTACCTGTCTTCTCTCTGCTGTGTCTGGTTCTCTCCTCTGTGTCTCCCTAATGTCTGATTTTCAGTTCTGTTCTGTCTCTGCCTTTTATATGTCTCACTTCTAAGCCATGCCTCTAAGTCACACCTATAATCATGCCCTTAGGTCTTGTCTCTAAATCTTATGTCTAAATTACACTCTTAAGTCACACACCATTAATCTCACACACCTTTAACCTCACGCACCTTTAATCTCAAGGTATCTAAACCAAGATTATCGGAGTGTGCTCAGCTGTTGTAGGCTATTGTAATCCAAGTCACATGTCAGGGTATATGGCTCAAGATGGCTGCAAAGCTGATAGCCGCTTTCTGCTAAAAGTCGGCCCCCAACATCAGAGTGGAGCTTCAGGGAATCAACGTGCACACACATGCATGTGCACATGTGGAAGGGAGGTCCTCACTTTAGTTGTAAAACCAGAATTCCAAAAGGCAACTTGTTCATCACCTCCTCAGCTTGGTTATTCTCGTGGCAGTGGGGGGAGGTAGTGAGGATGTCATCTCTCCCTCTAAGTCCTCAGTGTACTATTCATAATGTCTACTTGTGGGTAAGGTGGGTTCTTTCAGATTTCTTGTTAAAATAGGACAGTATTTGCTGTTAACTAATCCAGAAATTGAATGCCAGAAACTAGTTTTTTTCCTTTGCTTTTCATCTTCTCTAGTTGTTGAAATGCAAGAACAGATATGGCTGCTTTTAAACCTGGAAGATAACGGATGAATGGGAGTCTTTCGTACTCTAACATAAACACAAAATAAACAAAAGAAAGGATGAATGCAAAAATCCATATTTTAGAGTGCTTGTTTTCTGAGTCAGACTGTCATGTAACTTTGAATTTGCTATGTAGCCCAGAATGCCTTTGGACTCCTGATCCCCCTTCCTCTACCTCCTCAGTGCTGAGAATACAGGCATGAATTACCACACTCAGTTTACCAGTGCTGAGGATAGAACCCCGAATCTCATATATATATAAACACTCTACCAACTATGCCACACCTCCACTCCAAAACCCAATTTTTAATTCTTAGCTCCGAGTGCTAGAACAAGAGATTCGATTTCTTTAGAATCTCTTCATTTAGAGACTGTCTTGCCCATCAGACAAGCACACAGGTTGTGAACAACCTGCCCCAGACTGAGAAGCAACCCTTTGTCTTGTACTAACCACTGAAGCCATCTGACACTGAAGCTGTTCAACCATGCCCATCAATATCACTGAGATCTCAAAACTTCTCACTTGACATTCTTTCCCAGAATTTACACTATTCCTAGCATTTAGTGTCTACTTGTATCGCAGTCCCGCAAGTCTCTGAGCTATTCTTTATAAGTTGCAAGTTTGGGACAGGCTGAAAAGTCATGTAGATATTTTTTGTTTTGTTTTGTCTTCTATAGCATTGGAGGTGGTGTCACTACCTTTACATGGTGTTTGATTAAGACGTTGTCTTCTCCGGGCAGTGGTGGCACACGCCTTTAATCCCAGCACTTGGGAGGCAGAGGCAGGCGGATTTCTGAGTTCGAGGCCAGCCTGGTCTACAGAGTGAGTTCCAGGACAGCCAGGGCTACACAGAGAAACCCTGTCTCGAAAAACAAAAAACAAAAAACAAAAAAAACAAAACAAAACAAACAAACAAAAAAAAAGACATGGTCTTCATATTCGACCATGAGACAATTTCACCAGTGTTTATAACCAGCTAACACATAGTAGGGATTCAGACCTCTGTGATTGAATGGCTAAGCTGCTTCTCAGATTTGATTCTAGAAAGTATTTCTTCGAGTAGATTGAAAACTTCCTCAGTTTTCTCCTACAGTGGTGGGAGGGCCGTACTAATATTGCCACATGTACCATCAGCAACTCAGAGAAAGGGGTTAGACGACATCTAAGTCAGCAACCCAAGGGACAATTGTTTAAATGTCCTCAGCTCTCAGTGGGTACTGTCTCTCCTCCGAGGCATATTTCACAGGATGCTGGCTGCAGTCATGACCCAGGTTAAACATAGACTGTGGCCTCATAGCTTGCTGTTGCTCAATTCCTTCATTATATACTCATCAAAAAATTGACCGAACTCCTACAGGGTGACAAGTAGTGTTCTAGAAACTGGGAAGATAGGTGTGAACAAGGCAGGCAGTGCTGTCATCTCTTTGAAGTGTCCACTTGGGAAGGAAACTGGCATTCAAAAATAAACCTGTAGACAGACAAAGAATATTGCCTTAAAACCTCAGAATGGCCACCCAGTGAGGGAGGTCTCCAGCACCTCATGTAAGAAGGCAATAGGCACTCAGAGGCTGGTGGGTTCACAATGTGTTTTAAATTCAGGAACAGAAGTGAGGCAGGGCTTCTCCAGCCCCATCACTTCAGGGAAATTTTGCTGGGGCCCAGCATACAACACCAAGAAATACCCAGCTTCTCCCTCCCTGTTAGGGCTATGGGGATTAAGCAAGCCCATAGAATAAAAACATTTACAACTGCACCCTACACTTGGACTTCATTAGAAAACACCCCCTCTAGCTGCTGTGCCGAAGTTCACAGAAAACAAGTGACTGCAAAATTGAGTAATAAAATAACAGGATAAATGTTTTAGAAGCTTCTGGAAGTCAGGGACTAGCTTTCTTCTGCAGAAGGACTCTAGATGGGTTTGGAACACAGGAGTTTGCTCTGGAGGTGAAGACATCAGGGGAAAGAGGAAATAGCTTGTACACGCCTGAAAGAGCAGAGCTCATGCAGGGGACTGGGGGCAGAGTGGGGACCATAATTGCTTCTTCTGGTTAGAATATGAGTGCCCTAGAGGAGGGGTGAGAGATGAGCTGGCTTAGCTCACAGAATAATCCCCTTTTCTATGGCTGTCAGGAGCTCTGGGAGGCGATGAGCCAGAGAGAAGCTCTGAGGGACACAGGCCTGGACGTGGTGGGCCACTTGGACCTCCGTCATCGAGAGGTGAAACCCCAAAGTGTGCCAAATTGCCTCTCCAGGCTCCAGCCTCTCCTTACCATGGACCGCTTGCCTGTCTGGAATGAGATAATCTGTCAGACACCAGCTGCTGCGCATTCTTCCCTCATGGGCACATTTATTATTATGTTACAATGCGCATGGAGAATCTTAACCATCACTGGAGTGAAAATGATTAAAATGTGAGGTGTATGTGTGTGTGTTTTGTTTTGAGTGTGCAAAATTCCACATCCTTCCCTCTGCCACAGACAGCATCACTGGTCATGCACTGTATTGGGAGGGGTAGGCTGGGGAGGGGGGGGAGTCCTTGTCATAATTAACAAAACAACCAGCCAGAGAATCCCAGGGTCTCCAGGCGGGGAAGGGAGAGACTGTATGGAGCCTTTGTGATCAGCCCAGGAGTTCAGCAGCCAGGGATGCTGGGCTGTGTCTCTGCAAAGTGCACGGGATGGGCTGGCTGGCTGTGAGAGCCGCACCATGTCTAATTATGTACCAGGAGGCAAGAAAAGGTGTAGGTCTGTCTTTCCAGTTCAGAGGGAGAAAAAAAATATGTGGTGTCTCGCGTCTAAGAAACGAACAGGCTGACCTTTTCAGAGCGTCTGAAAGAAAAAACCAGATGTATTTCTCAAGAGTCAGTGTGACTGAAGGCTCGCATTGTGCTCTCACATAAAGGGAGAGCTAACCAGAAACCAGCAGCTGATGATCTGAAGCCAGGCTGTGCTATTGTCCGGCACACAAATGTTCTACAAGGACCCAGACCACCATGCAGTTCTCTGTGCATAGACTATGGACTTTGGGGGAGAAGGAGGGGGGTACAGGCTTTTCTTTTCCTCTTTTTCTTTCTTCCCTTCTTAAAACCCTTTTCCTTCCAATCCTTCCACAGTTGCTCACATTCAACTGCTAGCAATTATTCCCCTTGACCCTCCTTGCTCTCCAAACAGGGGTGTGGGCCTCTGAAGGTTCCCCCTCTTTGTACCTGACAATCCCATGTTACAGGCAGGCTCCCTGGGAGGAGATGAGGTCTCAGCTCCCTGGGGACCTTCACCAGGGAGTGGAGTGGCTGTGATTTATTCTCTACAGAGCAAAGTCAAAGCTAGGCAACCGTATGCTGGGAGGCAGGCAAGGAGAATCCTCTCCTGTTCATCAAGGGCAGCTCTTCTATTGTCCTTGGGGAGGCCCAGGGCAAAGGCTTGTAGTGTGGAGGGTGAAGGGAGAGGAAGAGAAAGATGAAAAAGAAGAGGCAGCCCGCAAGACCCTTCCCTATTTTGCTCACTTGGTTTACGTTCTCTCCTGAAGCCTTTGAACATCTTGCCTCTTCTACATTCTGTAGTGATTAGAGGTAGACATTTGACTTACCTGTCTCTTGGCTTCCCACTGTCCCTAGTGTTATCTTGGTACCAAGTGGGTTCCCAGTGAACAGCCGCCGACAGGAATTAAACCTTTCAGATTATTGGCTGCATTCCTACTTGTCAACAAAAAATAGCTCCTCCTAACAGCAGCCTTTCTTGGCTAAAGTAAAATGGCCCCTGCCTCAGGGACTCAATCATTTACTTCATTTAGGGAGATTTTCCTTATTTGGGGGCGGGGGTGGCATTTCCCCCTGCATCTGTAGACAACCAATAAACTACTTTCATTAGCCAGTAGGCAAAAGCAAGCAAGCAAGCAAGCAAGCAAGCAAGCAAGCAAGCAAGCAAACAAATCTGATCACCTAACAAGATGAAACCTTAGCTTTCCATTCTTTAAAGAAGTCTGACTATATATATTTTTAAAGTTCACTTGGGACTCACTCAACCATATTCTAAAGTCCAGATCTCATTACTTCTACAATTGCCACCAGAAATCCTAGTACCCAGTGGCCACAGGTCATTTCAGTGTCTAACTTTAGGAACTCTGTAACCTGTAGTAAGACAAAGGTCTTACTTTTGTAACCTTTTCTACTAGAAATACTTCTGATCATATATATTTTGAATCTTGTCTCTCTCTACTAAATGACTATAAAGTTTATGTGATATCAACAATAATTTTTACCACGACTCATATTAAGTGTTCAATGCATGTTTTTGGTATTGTTTTAAAAGATTTACATGTATAATCTTTTTAAAAATTTTTTATTGGATATTTTATTTACATTTCAGATGCCATCCCCTTTCCCCATTTCCCCTCCCTAGAAAACCCCTATCACATACCCTCTTCTCCTTTTTGCTTTTATACAATTTTTTTTTAATGTCAATCAAAGGCTTTATAAGTTTGGTAATGCTCAATATCAATCAGAAGTGTAACCTAATACCCAATCTAGATATATCAACTATCTTTGACTAGCGGAGACATGTGAATATCCACCTCCATGTCTGGCCCCCCTCTTTCTCTCTCATCACCTAGCTCCTCCTCTCCTTCTCCTCCTCCTCTCCTTACTCCTCCTCTCTGTACCCCTCCCACCTTAGCTCCTCCTATTTTTTTCTTACTGTGAAAAACACTGTTAGTACTAAGTGAATGGTTAGCACTACTTTCAATTCAATAAACATTTTTTGAAACAAGAGAAGAAATGAATGTTGTATTCGTTCTAAGAGTACATCCTGCAAATTAAAGCAAAATATTAGAAAAGAAGTTCTTGGAAAACAATCATGTCAAAAACTTTGTCTGTTCAAAAATGTGAGTGAATCTGGCTTTAGGCAATACTTTTTAAGGACTCTGAATCTTTTAGGACATATTTTTATTGAACATGTATCAGGGGGACTCGAGAGAGATGGCTCTTTGGTTAAGAACATTTGCTGCTCTTCCAGTGAACCTGAGTTTGGTTCCCAGTTTGAGAACTCCAATAATTCCAGCTCCAGGAGATCCAATACCCTCTCCTGGCGCCCACTGGTACACACATACAGGTTGCATACACATAAATAAAAATAAATACACACATATACACATAAATAAAATATACACATAAATATATACATATACAAATAAATAAAAATAAATCTTAAAATGTATCATGAAATAAGCTATTTTGAAAAAATTATTAAACTTGATCTTTGGGGGAATTATTATTAGATCTCTTGTTAGAGAACTGATCAACTTATTGATTGATTGATTGATTGATTGACTGTGGTTTCATGAGACAAGGTCTCACTCCAACTCTCATTTAATCTAGGCTAGCCCAGAACTGATTATGTAGTGCAAGCTGCTCTTAACCTCATGGTGATCTCCTGCCATAGCTGTCTTAGTGCTGGGATTGCAGATATGAGCTGTCATGCCTGGATAGAAATGATTACTTATTGAGTATAATCATCTCCTTCATCCAAGATAATGACCACTGGTGTGTAGGTTACCCTTAAAGACTTCTCCCCCACAAATAGAAGCATGTGACTACACACTGACTTTATTTATCACGAGTGAAGCTGCATTTAAGATTTATCTTAAGAAATCTCAGAAGCACTGAAGTCAATGTTCCTATTTAACAAGTAAGAAGACTGAGGTACAGGAAGATGATGTTGCTCATAATAGAAAACCCATTGGCCCCACATCTGACGTGTTCCCTCGGGCACATTATCATTTTGAAACGTAGCCTGGGATGATGGGCATTTAGCCTCATATGTTGGAAGACACTCTAATCGCAAACACTGAATTTCATGCGTTTACTCACACATTTACTCTTAAAATTTGACTGAAAGTCTTCTTCAAGCACTGCTTGGAAACAACCTGGAGACATCATGGGAGTTAATGACTTTCTAAAAATAATCTCAATGCCAAAAACTGTACATAGTAGCTGTATATGGCTAACCAGACTTAAATAATTGAAAGTTGGGGGCAGAGGAAAGGAAAATCCAGGTCATCAGTTCCTCTTCTAATTTGGAGTACCCAGATCCATGAGTTTCAGGTGTTTTTGTTGCCATGTGCAACTAGTGACAAACATGTGGAATGGGACATTCACAGTTCTGTCAGTGTCCTTCTAGATCCATAATATTGCAGGTGGCAGAGTTGGCTCTTAGGAAGACAATTATGGCTGGGTGAGAAGATGAATGGGAGAGAGAGAGAGAGAGAGACGAGAGAGAGAGAGAGAGAGAGAGAGAGAGAGAGAGAGAGAGAGAGAGAGAGAGAGAGAGAGAACCATTTGTGCAGGGTGGCAAGGGTAAGTTCTCTGAAGGAAGAGAGAGAGAACCAGTTTCATGAACACACAGGTGCCAACACTGGACAAGGACAGAAGGTGAGGGCACAGGTCTCAGAAGGAGCAGTGGCTTCTTGGGTTGGAAGGGCAGTCACTGAAGGAGAGGGAGAGATTTGAGGGGTGGGGTCAAAATGGATACCTACACAGATGCAGATGATGTTAAATGGGCAGTGAAAGGGGTGCACCTTAGGGCTGAGCACCAGGAGGGCTGAGAATTCTCTTCTCCCATTCTCTCCACTCTTTTGTCTTCTTGTCTGCCCTTCCATCCCTCTCTCATTTTATCATCTGTCACTGCTCTTTCTCCTCCCGTTTCCTCACCTCTTCTATCTTCTTATCCCCCTCCTCTCTTCTCTGCCTCCTTTTTTCTTCCATTTCCTCTTCCCTCCTTCTTTTTTTTTAGTCTGATTCTTAATGATGATGAAGGGTGTCCACTGAGTGAGTCCAACTCTAATGTTTCCCAACTCTCTGTAGAAATTCATGATGTGCATCTGTTGTGTTACACACTGTGTAGTGTATGTTACACACCAGTTACCAGAGAAGTGGACAGCTACCTGATGCCAGAGTCTCTACCAGGACACACATGGTGGATGCCCTTCTTTCAGAAAGGAAAGAAGCAAGCACATATTTTTACTTGGGAGTATCAATATTTGGACAAAGGGGAGCTGTTGATCATGTCCAGAGTTCTTCTTGGAAGAAGAACAGGAGAGCGTGGGCAAGTCTGCTTTGTCATCTGAATTCATGGGGCAGAGGAGTCTAAAAGGATTTTCAAAGGCAGGCTACATCTTGCTCACTGAGTGTGCCTCACAATCTCTTCTCAGAAGCAGACATTAAAACCCACAGCACAGTTATTTAGAATTTCAAAGGTTTCTTCTTCAGGGGGTGGGACACAAAAGACACCATGGTTATTCACATAATGCTGGGATGGTGGGAAAGGAGTGTACCATTAACTAGATGCTCTGTGAGCCTCTATGGGGGAAAGCCAAGAGCTATTCTGTGAGCATAAAGAAGGAGCCTCATTATGGTGGCTTTAAAAAGAGATTATTATCATTATTTCTCTTTAAAATTCATTCCTGCATTCCACCTAGGTTGGGGAAGCTTAAGAAGGAGAAAAAAAAATTTTTTTAAAGTACTTTACAGATCACTGAGAATCACAAAACAGTCAACATTCAGTACACACACACACACACACACACACACACACACACCTTTCTCTCTGTCAATCAGCATTTAGAAAAATATGCAGCACCTAAATCAAGAGAGCCTTCTTTTCCTAAGGTAAAGACCTCTCAACCCTTCTCTGTGTAGTTTGAAATGGATCCTGAATACTAGCCAACAGTTTGAAGGATCAAACAAGAGGAGAGTCTCATCCACTGTGCTCCTGGTCCCAACGTTATCTTGCATGGCTTTGCCTGTCTCCTCTGTCCTTTGTTTTGAAATTACATGAGGCAAATGCCAGCAATCTAAGTTGGAAAACCAGGAGCCCAAGCTGCAGGAACAGCCAGCAGACAACAGTGTCTCTGAATTGCTATTGTTTCTATTTTAGGAGCCCATTGAGTGATTAGTTTGGGTAACGCTAACATTGCGCATTACCTTGCTCAGGCTGAAAATGTCTTTCAATAAGAAGGCAACACGGAGGCCATGTGATACAATCCTGTAGACAGAGCCAAGTGGAATACATCAAAGAGAGCCTTGATGCAGATGTTTCATGCAGAAGAAAATTAGGTCAGAGACCACTTCAATTTCAGCTTCTGCCAGCCTCGTTTGAGAGCTTCCAGTGAATTCGTAATGAATAGCTTCTAGGGCACTTTTCTCTCATTCAGTCACAGGCTGCCACAGCCAGATGAGCGTTCCATGTGGAATCTTCTCTCATTATTTAAAACTGCTACTTTGTGTTCTGAAATTCCAGAACCCTTCCAGTGCACTAGCACTATGGGCCTCGAAACAAAAGACCAAAAAAAAAAAAAAAAAAAAAAAAATACAGAAAGCCATTAGTTTCTATCACATTCCTGCACACACCAGCTTTCTCCCTCCATCCATCATCTCCATACATGTTTTTTAATACATCCCCAAAGCCCCCTTTTCATCTGCCTATGCAAGTGCATGAACTGCCGGCTGAGGGAGATTGGAGATGTCGGGCTGTTTTAATCTTACTCAACTCTGAAGAAGCTGAGTGGCCTTATACATGACCAGAACGCTTTGTTGGCTTCTCACAGGGAAATGTGCATGCGTGAGTGAGTGTGGTGTGCATGTATTTTTTTTAAAAAAGGCTTTTCTCTGAAAAGAGACGAGAAGGGCAGTGCGACCTCCATGAGAGTGGATGATGCATCTTTTCCCTGCCCACCCCCAGCCCCGTCTCACACGTTATTTATTATAGTGGAGGCTGAGAATCTAGGGCACTCTGGTCGCCTCCTCTTTCATATATTCTCACCGCCTACCCTTGTCGGGGCTCACACTGACAAATCCTCGCTGATTGGAGTGGGGCTTTTAGAAGAGTGGATCTCTTCGATTCATGCCAGGAGAAGAATCATTGGATTTGAAATGCATCTTGGGGAGATGGTACGGGAAGGCCAACACAGGAGGTTACCTAGGCTCCTCAAAGATGAGGATGCCCCTTTCCCATGGGAAAAGGAATGAAGTGGCAGCCCCAGCTCCAGATCCCAGTGACATCAGTTCTTTGTGCTTGTTACAGGGCAAAGCATGGGACATTTGGGAGCAGGCTTTCTCCAATAGGAGGTTTTTCAAGGAAGCTCTAGAAGGAAAGCTCTCATCTTAGGAAAGCTCTAGAAGGCCTGCTTGTGCTTCCGTCCATCGTGGGAAGCTGTCACCAAGATATTATCTCCCTTGGCTTGTTATTTGGAAGGCTGTATGCAGCATACCTCCTCCCTCCCATCTTTTCTGTTCCCTTGTCCCTGCAATTCTCTTTATTATTCTTTCATTCTCTCTCTGTTTTCTCTCTGCCTCTCTTTCTCTTTGTATGTATGTTTCTGTGTGTCTGTCAAACATACACATTAAATTTCTGGGAAGGGCAGATGCTGGAGAGACAGTGGTAGTGGAGTAGAGCAATGACCTGACAAAGAGATGAGTGTAAACTTGGATGAGCAGCTAACTCTAGTCTCTAACTTCAGTGTCTTCACCTGGAAAAAAAATTGAGTACTGATTCTGAGTCCCTCACAGATTGGGCAGCAACACAATGAATAATCACCCTCTCATGTGACAGATAACCAATGTCACCCAGTGTCTGGCTGTGGGTTGTATTAACATACCAACCAGCTATGATGCTAGCCTACGCCTTGCTCATAGGATAAGCATCAAAGGATATGGATATACCTATGTATCAGTAGAAGAGTCTGATTCCTTCTCAAAACACTGCAGTGGTGAGATAGCTCAACACAGAAAAAAAAGGTAATGTTGGCTTTTGAGTCAGATGTATTTGAATGTGACCTGGCTGTGAGATCTCAGACCTGTTACTTAACCTCTCTGACCCTGATCCCCATAATCGTGTATATGGCAGCTACTGAGCCAATACAGTGTGATCTTATTGTTGCTTCCAAAACAATAAAGGTATGCAGGCATGAAACCAATTCTCAGACTATGTAAATTGACTGCAGACAATATTCTAATACATACACGCACATACTCACACACACATTCACACACACACACATACTCACGCATTCATGCACACACACTTACACACATGCACTATTCAGTTTCTAAAGGCTCTGGCAACTGATCTTATGATAACCCTCTGAAAAGCTTAGTGCACATGTGGGACCATAAGTACTAAGTAAGTGCTAGTTCTCTTCATGTTTTTTTACTAGGAACTTAGTTTATTGAGTAGCACACCATCTCAGTCCAGGCTCCTCTCTCAAGAGGCCTCTGTTTCAGAGGAAACATGGGAGATAAGGGAAATCTGTATAAGCAGGGGTCAAAACCCATTGACTTGCTGCCAAGTTCTCAATCACAAAACCATAGGACTTTAGAGCTTGGAAGCATAAACCTGAGGCAGAGAAGTCACATGATTTGACCTCCTCTGTGTCCCTAGGTGTCACAGAGCTGAGTTCCAGCTTCAGGCCTTTTACGTGAAAATGCTTAACATGGTCTAGGTGCTCACAACCTGCCACTGCCCCTTTTTCCAGAGCCTGGCAACTCACCTCAGAATGGTGGCAAAGGTTCCTCGACATTCAGTTCTCCTCAGAATTGGGCAGGGGGCCACCAACACACAATAGTTTCAGAGTTATCTCCCAACAAATGGACTCCTGTCAAAGCAGAGGGTTTGCACCTAGAATGGGAGTTGGTACTTAGGGAGGCACAGATGACACAGTGGCCTTAAGAAGGAAGTCCATGACTCATCATTCTGAGCAGGTATGACTGCGCTTAAGTTGAGAGAGTGACGCAGTCCACACTTTCCAGAGTGAACCACTGTGGGCCAAGACCTGCCTGTGTGGACTGGACAAGGCCATAGGATTTACAAATGGCAGAATGGACAAAAGAATGAAAGGTTTTCTTTGGTCCTTTTCTGAGCTCATTCTCTCATCCATTTCTATTTGCTTACCCATTCATGCAGTTGCTTATCTTTTATCAAACACTTTTTTGTTTGTTTTTTGGTTTTAGAGACAGAAGACTTGGCCTCTAAATTTTTTTTTTCAGTATAAAGAGTACATAGGTAGAGACCCAAGTCAATTACAACTCAATATAGCCAATGTTATGATAGCAAAATACCATGGTAACATGGACACTCAGTTCTACTTTGTAAGAACTAGGTGCAATCGAGTCTTTGTGATACTTCAATTTGGCTCAGAGAAATGATATGTCTGATAAATGTATGTGAATACATAAATATTTGTGAACACATAAGTATTTAGGGATTTGGCCTTATGCACTAGTGGAATTGACTTGAGAGTCTATAAACAGTTGTTGGCTTTGCCATGGCTTGTAGTTTTTTTTTTTTTTTTTTTAAAGAACCAAATAGATAATTAAGACTTTTGAAGGTTTATAGCATCCACCACACAGAAGCATCCCTAAATAGTTCATAAACAAATGCTACAAATATATTTCAATAGAACGTTTAAAAAAAAAATAAGAAGAGGACCAGATCGCCTGAGGGAGGGCTTAGTGTGTCAATCTCTGGCCATCTTTGCCACTGGTTCTGGAGTCAGTAGAGTAGGCACATGGTTAAGGAAGATTTGTGTGAAATGCAAGTGAAAAAGGAGACAAACTGGAGCTCATAGGGATGAACATGGCTGGAAGTCGCTTCAGTCTCTCATTTCCTTCAAGCCTTCAGCTTCAAGGATGCATAAGCACTGCAGGTCAACTGTTGTCTTTCATTACGAAGCTAATGCCTCAGCAACCTAGGAGCTGGGAACATGGTGGATGCCGAGCATCAGGCTGCTCTGCCTCAGGCCAGGGTCGGTGGTGGATTAGTGACAACCAACCATGACCAAAGAGCCCCTGCTGTGGCTTTCTCAGCCTAAAACAAATATGGCTTATGATTGTCTCCATCTTCTATAATTCATGTCAAGGTCTCTGACCACCCAATATAGGAACCAGTGTTCCGGGAAGCACAATTCCAGCTGAACCAGGTCCACACAGTGGGGAAGCTTACAGAAGGCAGTTCTTCTGCACCGAGTCATCAGCAAGCCTAGGTGAGGGGTGACCAGGTGGAAGGTTTCAAATAACTTCAGCACAATATTTAAAGGAAAATATTTAAATATTTAAAGGGAAAGTAACATAACAGGCTCTTTTGCTTGCCAAATATTTGATGAATTTATGTTCCTATTTTCTTTCCCACTAATTGACTACTTCCTTCAGAATCCAGATGTCAGCAGAATGGCGATCCCTGTGACAGTCTTGGCTGCCATTCCTCTCTGAAGGTTTAGCACCAATACTGAGCAAGCAAACCTACCCTTGGGACAAGATGGCCAATCTGTCTATGTAGCCATGGTCACCCAGTGAGCATGTTTGCATTTAGTAATACTTTAGCAGCTAATTCCCATATAAAATTTTATTCAGAGTCACTGCACTGAATCCTTCTCCCTTTCTTAGTGAATTGTTCCTTCTTTCAATTTGTCTTTATTAGCTCTACCAGATTTTATTGGCGCCTCGGGGAGAAGAGCTTACATCCAATTCACCCTCCTTTCAGTTTCTTTACACACGTTGATCCAAATTTCTTAACAGGTCCATCCATCTACTGTCTCTCCACATAGGCATTTTTCTATCTTTTTATCTATTTGGTCATCCACCCACTCATTCCACCTCTTTCAGTGCTCTAGTGTTGACTGCTTAAGCGGCCAGAAGTCCCAGGAAGATATTTTTCATGAAACATTTAATGAAAGAGTAGAAGTGGTATTACGTTTCCCCCATTGCTGCAACGAAATGCGTGGGAGAAAGAACTTCAAGGAAGAAGGGTTCCTTTTAGCTTGTGGTTTGAGATGAGGTCCATCATGGGAAGGCAGACATGGGGGATAGAACTTCCTCTGTAGCGGCAGGAGCAGTATCTTGTCTTATTATACCTCAGGGAATAGAACGAAGTGAGGACTTGGTTGAAACTGGGCCTTAACCTGTGAGGCCTGCTGTAGTGATGGACTTCCTCCAGCCAGGCTCCGTCTTCTACAGGTTCCATAGCTTCCTAAACAGTGCTGCTAACTGAGGCCAGGTGTTGGCTGGAGACATTTGGCATGTAAACCGTAACAGATGTGGAATATCATGCGCATGGATTTGTATTCTGCTCACGGCTGATGTTAGTGATTCTTGGAGTCCGTTGTGGAAGCACTGATAGCCACATCTGAAGGTTTCTGTGAACACTAGTCCAAGTGAGGTCTATGAAGTAGATAGGATGAGGCACCCAAATGCTAATTTTGGTTCCTCTCCCTGTTTGTGTATTTTCATATATCTTCAGGTGTTAACCCATGAAGTAGTTCTCTCTCTCCCCGGCTCTGCTGGAGCCATTTCTTTTCCTATAATTGAGTCTTTCTCACTCACCATTTCCAGTCACCACTATTTTGACCCTGGGTCTTGGTTCACAGGAACTGTTCTCCATACATTGTCTTCTGATTTTTTTTTCCACGAATAAAATTGAACTAATTTCTTGAATCAACTCGTTCATAGCTGAAGTTTTCTTTCTTCCAATAACCTTGCCTGAATCTACCCAAATTGAAACTTTTAGCAGTTTGGATTCCTAAAACCTTTTATTTTTTGGTATGGAAAATGGGAACTGCATTTTTTTTGAGCACATTGTTGTGTGTTGATATACTTGTTGCATACCTTCAAAACCATGTTGTGAAGGTGCTATTATCCTTATAGTCTAGGAGAAGCATTTTCCTAAGCTTGCTTAAACAGGAAGGTTCAGAGCTTCCACCAGATGCATCTGATTCCAAACGTCTCGCCCTTCACTTAGGTTCTATCTACTCTATAATAGTCATGAATTTTAGAAAGCTTTTTTTTTATTAATTAATCAATTTTTATGTGTGTCTGTATATATGTATCCACATATATGAGGTGAATGGGTTCCTTACAAGGTCAAAAGAGGATCCCCTGGAGCTGGAGTCACTTGTTAGATACCCAATGTAGAGTGCTGGGAATTCTGCTCAGGTCTTCTGGGAACTCAGCTCAGGTCTACTGGCAGAGCAAGTACTCTTAATTCCTGAGCCATCTCTCCATCCCCATTTTATTTTTGAAATAAATTCAAAATCATGATTGGTCCTATTAGTGAATCATAGTAAAAGACAAGGATGATGTTTTATTTAGTTGTATATTGCTTTGAATGTCCCAGTAGAATAGTGAAATGATCACATGGTAAATGATCAATTAGAAGATATTAAAAAAAAAAAAAAAAACCCACAAAGAAAACCTTGTACGGTGGTTTTCTGTGAGTTCTAGGTTTGGTCTACACAGTGAGAACTGGTCACAAAAATAAACACAGTAACAAAAAGTGCAAATACCACTGTGATGCTTTGAATGATAATGGCCTCCATAGGCTCATATATTTGAGTGCTTGCTCCCCGGCAGGTAGAAATGTTTAAGGAGGATTAGGAGGTGTGGCCTTGTTGGAGAAGGTATGTCACTAGGCATGGGCTTTGAGGTTCTAAAAGCTCATGCCAGGTATATTCTCTCTCTCTCTCTCTCTCTCTCTCTCTCTCTCTCTCTCTCACCTGCAGGTCAGGCTTCTCTCTCTCTCTCTCTCTCTCTCTCTCTCTCTCTCTCTCTCTCTCTCTCTCTCTGTGTGTGTGTGTGTGTGTGTGTGTCTGTCTGTCTGTCTCTAACCTGCAGGTCAGGATGTAAGCCCTCAGTTACTGCTTCAGTACCATGCTTGCCCACATGCTGTCATGCTACCCATCATGGTAGTTATGAACTCTGCCTTCAAAACTGTAAGCAAGCAGGCAATTAAATGCTTCCTTTCATAGGGTGCCTTGGTCATATTCTTCACAGCAATAGAGCAGTAACTAAGACAAGCACCTTATCTTGCTTTCTTGGAACATTCTTTTCCAATTTTAAATGTAGTAAATAACTATAAATCCTTCAAATATCATATCACCAAGAAAAGGTTGATTTTAGCTTCCTTTTACTTTAGTGAGAAAGTCTGCAATAAAGAAAGAATTATTGTTATTATTATTACTAGTTCAAATTTTGATTATGTAAAAGACCCCATACATTTTAAGGTCCTAGCCTATTTCATGGAAATCCTTGGCCTGATCCTCATGGCCAGCAGGCAGCCAGCCCACTTATTTATCGTTCCATGGCTTTAGTAACCCTGCAAAAGTTAAATTTGTTTTATTTATAGGTTGGAAGGGCCTTCACCCATGAGGAGTGCTGAATAAATAGACTTTTACCATTATTCTCCATAGAGGTTGGGAAGGAACCGCTCATGAGGAAAGCCCGCAGGGTACAGATTGTCAGAATGAAGTATGGCCCTTTGTTCAGAATCAGAAGAGTTAAGCACTCAACCCACAAAATATCAGATGAAGCTCACTTTACCAAACAGCGGAGATGAGGCCAGAAGAAGAAATACCAGAGACACAGAAAATGCCCAGAGTGGAACCTCTCTAGGACAGATCAAGACAAGTTTGCTTTGGGTGTTCTAGGTCATATTTTTTAACCCAAGGATTTAGGAAGTATACTCCTTAATATTACAGAGATGAATTACAACTTAAAAAAATAGTATAATAGCATACAATTGTCTGGGCAAGGCAAAACAATTTGATGCTCAAAAGGTATCTCTAACTACTGGGTCATACTTGAGAGAAAGAAGAATCTGGCTTTGAGGTTTGAACTAGAGGAGTTCGGAGGTCAGTGTCACATTCACTAAGTCATATTATGAATTACTCTATCAGATCAGATTTTAAATCTGCTTCACTCTGAGGAAAAACAACATGATTAATCTCTTTAATAAAATTCCAAATTGTATGACACCCTTTAAAATAGAGCATGTTGTTAATTTACCATAAGCTTTGAGGTCTCTTCCAAGAAAGAGAAGACTTTTTGTTGTTGCTCTCACCATGCAAATTTGCCTGGTGTCCCTTCTGATTAAAGACATTTATTCCCTCTGAAAGATGCCTGAGGCTAAAGGGAGAGGCAGGGTGTGGGGACAGAACAAACCTGACTGGTTCTTATGGGGATCAAGGGTATACCTTGGCCTTTCCCTCCAGTGTGCTAAGCACTGAGATCTCTGCAGGTGCCTGCCCTGCAAATAAGTGCCAGCCACTCCATGGATTCTCAGATGACCTCTTTAAAACACTGTGTCTTTAAGATAAGTGAGGTTTCATTCAAAGCAGGGTGTGGAACCTTCTCAGGAGAAGCTTTGCCCAGTCATTAACTATTCATGGAAGCTATCAGGTTTCTAGAACTATCTGCCTTTAGTCCTTTCGTCTCATGTGCAACTGTCTCAGCACTCAGATAGCTCTAATCTTCAATCTATCTTCAATTTATTTTTATTACACTCAATTTTTTTTTTAAATTGTGAAGATTCTATCTAGTTTGATTTGATACCGCCTGACCTTGGCTCATCCCAACTGTGCTCCTGTAGAAGTGTCAATATCAGATATGCTCATGGATCTGATCTTTGTTCCCTAATCCCACCCCCACCCCCCAGTTTTGGCTTGGTCTATAGTGGGGAGACACTGATAACTGAAAGAGGTTCTACGCTGTGCCACAAAACTAAAGACAAAGGGACCACAGAGACTCCCTCAGTGAAGTAGCAGAGTTTTCAGGTGAAGGAATAGAATTCATAATCATTAGTAACTAAACAACAAGAGGTTGGTCAGCCCTGACTTTAACTCTTCAATCAATTGCTACACTCATTCCATTTGGAGCCCCAGTTGTGCCTAGAACCTTAGAGAAGCTGCTGACGCCAATAGCCATCAGTCAGTATGATGCAATGGAATATGAAATGCCTTGGCAGAGTTGAGTTCGAATCTTAGTTCCGTTTCACTGTAGCCAGTTTTCAGATGAACTTTTTGAGGCTCAGTTTTCTCCTCAATAAAATAGGAACGATCATATTGATTTATTTTTCCATCATGGTGAAGATCAAATGAGATGATGATAAAATATAGGCTACTGCAAATGAAGTACAATAAGCAGGGTTAATTCCTAGTCATTATAGTAGCTCTTGTCATTTCTGTCAAGACAAACTTCCAATGTCTAAATTTTGGTTAAAAAAAAAAAAAAAAAAAACCGTAGAAGCAGATAATTTCTTGAGCAACGTGCTGCTTGCTTCCTTATGCACTACTAGGAGGGCTGTTCACTGTTGTAAGTCACCCACTGGCTTCCTGCCTGAACTTTTAATCTTGTCCCCATCTCAATTTAAAGAGGGTGAGAAAGCAGAGACATCAATCGTTTCCTTGTCAAAGACAACAGCCCTTTCCTTCTTTAATTCCCTCCCGGGGCCCCATCCACCCAGTGCCAAGGGAGTGGGCTGCTGCTGCATACCAATCACCCCATGGTGGGGAGCTTTTGTTCCTTCATGGGAGCCAGGAGCAATTTCAGTGTGTCTATGTCAGGCTGTGGTAGGCCCAACCAAGTCCTCCCACCCCTCATGGGGTTAAGCTCTTCTCTGCTCTGCAGTTGTCCTGGATAGTGATGTAACCATGAAGATGGCAGTTACCCAAGGTACTGGGACACAGACTTTATTGATTTGTTCTTCTAATGCATTAGGAGGAAACAGGAAACCTCAGGAAGGTCACAAACGACAATTGTGCATTGACTGGTACAGACATTTACTTCATTCAGGAAAGCACGACTCAAGAGGCCTGACTATCAGAAAGGAAGGGGAGCCGTAGATATAGGAGTCAAAACCTAAAGACAATAGCATTGGCTCAACCAGAAGGGACCAGAAGAGAATCAAGAACCTAAGACTCAAGCTCAAATATGTATTTGTTCGTTATGTGCTAAGGTTGAAGGAGCAGGCAATGCCGCTTAACAGGGGTGGGGGTTGGGGGGTGTCCGATAATTCCTTCAGATCTTTGTTCCCTTTGTTCTTTCTACAGCCTTGAGACATTCTCCCATCCCATTTACTACCTCTGCTCCCATGATCTTTTGAGCCAAGCATGTCACAGAGCAGTCAATGTACTGTGCCCAGGTTTCTCTCGCTTGTGACACTTGTAATTACTGACCATTGCGAACAGCACAGTCCTGTGTCTGTCTTTCCTTCCATTCCTGTGCTCTAGATGCTGAGATTCTGCTGTGCACCAGAATACTCTTCCCTGATGATTACAAAGGTGACATTATTTGAGAGCTCTGGTCATTTTAACGTCAACCAATTCTCATTTTCTGGTGAACAATTCTACCAGTGTTCTCTCCCTACATTTATATATAGTCCTTTGTCTTCTAAGAGATGAAACTATCTACAAAGCCAAGTGTTTTCACCTGTTTGTCCTTGAACTAATTCAACAGAATTCTGGAGAGGCTACCAGAGTCCTCCTGAAACCCTTGAGTCTGTAAAATCAGATCGTTAATCCAGAACTCAGTGGAATGTTTCATTTTTAAAATAGAAACATTGCATTTTTATTATTAGGTAGAATGATAAATACCTAAAAAGAGAACCACAGACTATCAGAGAGAGAGATGGGTTTTCACACTATACTTTTATTTGGACTTCTATGAGGTTTTTGCAGGTGTTCGGTCGGCAGAACTGCTTGGAGCAACCATCTAAAGCGCCATCTTAGTAGTGGGGAAAGAAATAGACTAATGAGATATCTGGCTGCAGACACAAAGCAGGGTGTATGCAGGAGCTGTGTGGTACTCAATACACAAGACCAGGCATTTATGGGATTCATATTTCAGCAAAGCAGAACAGCATGCCTCAACTCTGCAAGTTACCCTCTCTCTAACTTAGGCACAGGAATTAAATTGTATGGCTCAGTGACATTGTATACTTAAAGAGAATTCTTAACTAATGGGAGACACTATGAAGATGAAACAACAAATGGATTTTAAAGAGTCAAGTATATAGCATATTCTCAATAAAGAGACCCCACTGATTTCTGGATTAGTGATTTGGTTTGAGTTGTGGACTGAGAGGGTTCAGGGGAACTTAGTATCTCTTAGCATCTTTACCATTCCGAATTTTTTTAGATGCTGATATGCTAATTTTTCAGCTGTGAAAAGTGAAGACACAAGGATTAAATAGCATTACTCAAGCCATCCTAACCATGGCTGAGCCCAATGCCCCTCTTGGACTTCAGTATTCTGGAGTCCCCTCTCTCACCCTGTTATTGTAAGCAGATCTTACAATGAGAAATCAGCAGTGTGACTTTAATAAGCTGAAAAAAAATCACTGAACTGTAGAGTCTCTGGGGAAATAGAGGTTGGAGAGTGGAGGTAGAAACGTGCTAAAATAATGGATTCTAGGATCGATCCAGTGAGCAGCACTGAGAAGGAGGAGATTAGTGGGATTTGTAAAGTTGTTATTAGTATTTGCCAACAATGTTTGCCATTGCCCATGTTCTTTCTGGGAATGTTGTCTTTTGAATATAAGATTACATAAACGCATCCTTCCTTCTGTCCCCCAGAACATTTTTTTAATCTCTACACTGTGAATCACACCATAGTTGGAGAATACTGAGACAGTGGACAAAAGGCAAGATGTCACTCTCAGAGATTAAATTATAGATGAATGAAGTTGTGTCTGAAAGTAAAACTTAGGACAAATCTTGAATGAGCTTTGAGTAACATAAAGGAGACTTGACTTCACTCTTGACTTTCATGTATAAGGGTATTCAGGGAAGGGTGCTATGATAGTTGCTATTTTAGTCATTCACCTTGTACCTGATATGACCTGAACATTTATCACAACCATTTATAGCAACCATGAACACAAAGTGTTCATGTGATGAAACATGTGATGAGACAACGTTGTCTTATGGCATCTGAGCTTCTCTCTGGGGAAACTGTCTTTTGCTTTATTTTCAAAGTGACTAGGGTAAAGTACCACTGGAAATAGTAAGACAAGGGGAGAATTAAAAGAGGATCTATGAACACTGATGGGAATAGTCAAAATGATGAAAATAAGATAAGCAGCACTGTGGAGATGAAGCCATCAGTCATAAAGGTTATTGAGGAGCTAGGAAGGATAATAGGCGTTGACAACCAAGTGTGAAGAAAGAGATAGATAGATAGATAGATAGATAGATAGATAGATGATAGATAGATAGATAGATAGATAGATAGATAGATAGATAGATAGATAGACAGGTATTCAATGCCCTTTGACTTCTTAGCCTGAGAAATGAATTGAATAAAGAAAGAAATGTAGAAGAGACTACAAGCTTGGTGAGGATTGGTGAAGAGTTTACTATTGCTATGGATTGCTCCTTGTCATTTGATTGTGGTGTTAGAATTTCCTTCATGAAGCCCAGAACATACAACAGGACGTGCAGCATGACTCATTTTTATTCTAGACCAATGAGTACGATGACTTGAAAGCTGTCTCTCAAACACAGTAAGGATATTTTAAGATGACATTGGGATTTATACTCAGTATTGTGGACGATAGTCCTTCCTTTCATTCCAACCCTTCAACTTGTCTATAGTCTTCAGAGAAAAAGGTAAAACTTCATAATATTTTAGACTATGTTTATCAATGCTAGATATTGAAATAAACAGTGAAGAATAAATATATTCCAGGTCCCTTACAAACTAGTTACAGAAACAATGTAACTATTGCCTGAATCGTCCTTTTTTTTTTTTTTATAGACAGTTGGTATCATGAAGATACAGTCAAAGTTATGCCAATCTCTAAGAATAAGATTTTGAGTAAATACAGTAGGCCAGCCTTATCTCTTTGCAAATATGATCTTTCTAGGTGATTAATATATTTTCATTACATTGACCCTGTGAAGTAGGGCTGTCATCATGCTGTGCCAACGAGGGAAACTGAGACAGAGAAGCTAAATGGTAAATGTGCCCACTGTGCTAAAATAAGAAGGCCCACCTTACCTCTATCCTCACATCAGGCCTGACATTTTCTGGCCTAGTCCAAACCTCTGGTTATTTGTCTCATTCATGTGTTGTGTGCCTGTCCCCACCACCCTGTCCTTGAACTCAGCTTTGATCCAAGAATCTTCTGCTCCAATGCCAGTCTCTATCATGTTGTGCCTTCCTGTCTTCTATCAGTCTCAAGAAGGAAGACGGAACCCTTGAGCCTAACCTTCTTCATCTCTGTTCCAGGGTCACTGATGATAGACTAAAGAGAATCCCTCAGCTATGTAGCTGGTTTCCCCACTCTCTTATTCAAGACAATCCCAGGAAGAGCCTTATTGCTTAAACTTTCTATCTACCCTGATACCTTTCCTTCCTTTTGTTGATAACTTGGGTTTTTGTTTAGCTAAGAAAATTGTTCATTCTAAAGATAAACATATGTATCTAAAGATAAATATATGTATCTATACATGTATTATCCATTTATTGACTTAGCCATCCCCTAATGTTGAGTCATAGAAATTGTTCACGCTTGTAATACTAATCCTCTGCCTGAGCATTGCAGGTCATCTCCTCTCTCTGGGAATGGATGCCTGTAGTTGTATATCTTCTTTTTGTTCCCATGTCCATGTAGTTCCTCTCTGTCCACTACTTCCACAAGCATCTTTTCCTACTTCTCATCCATAAAATTGAAAACTACTCTAATCCATTCATATCCTCATTTAGTTGTCATTCTCTGATGTTTCCTTCTTTAAGCAAAAGTTTAGACGAAAGAGTTACCTCTTCACATTTGGCTCTTTCCACTTGTTTTTCTCTGTCTCTGTGTCTACCCTACTCTCTATCTCTGTCTCCATCACAACTCTATCTCCATCTTCATCTCCACATTCTCTCTCTGTCTCTGTCTCTCTGTATCTACCCTACTCTCTATCTATGTCTCTATCACATCTCTATCTTCATCTTCATCTCCACATTCTCTCTCTGTCTCTGTCTCTGTGTCTACCCTACTCTCTATCTCTGTCTCCATCACATCTCCATCTTCATCTCCACATTCTCTCTCTGTCTCTCTGTCTCTGTCTCTTTGTCTCTGTCTCTCCCTCTCTCTCTCTGCTGGTTGACTAATCGATCTATCTATCCATCTATCTAATCTGTCATCTATCTCAGCACTGCTGCCTGCTGTTAGGGAAATGAGAAACTCTACTCTTCCTTATCATTGCTCTGGCCTCTCATCTTGTATATGATGGATTTTTTCTCCTCTACCCATTCCTTTCTTCACAGCGTTTGCCTCTCAAGACCCTGGATTAATTTGGTTCTTCGCCATCTCCTCATCTCCATCATCATTTATTAATGGGAAACACAGTCAATTCCCCAATTTGTATCTCTTCTCCTCATGTTTCCTGTCGATGTCAGACACCAATTGCTCAGAAGCATCTTGAATGTTCACTATTTCTCTTTTACTTACTCCTAGTTAAATTAAGGCTCTCCATTTTCTCTTGTCCCCCTACAGTGCACCGATTCTTTCTAAAAGCGAAAACTCACACTCACTTTTCTTTTCTTCTCATTTCCTAAACATAAACAGCAGGTTTCTCTACTTTTGTTTTAATCTCATTACCTTCACCATTTAGCATTGAGCCATTGTTCTCTCTTGCGTGATCCCAAATGTCTGTCAATCTCACTCCGTGTATTCTTCCCCTTTCTTCTAGGCCAGTCCTCTAGTCAGCAGTTAGTGTTCTTGTTAAGATGTATTATGTTTCCACCCCTTTACATCTTTACAGCTGCTTCCCATTTTATCACAAATAAATTCAGGTCTTTTCAATGTTTTCCAGGCACTGCCTGATCTAGCCACTATGTGAAATTCTGTCTCCTTGCTTATGACTCTCCCCTTTTAGTCAGCTCTGATCCATCTGCCCTGGCTTTGTTTGTTAGTGTGTCTGTTTTGTTTTCTTTCCTTTAGAATACCACACCCCTGGCTCTTTGCACTTTTTCTTCCCCACACCCACAGAGCTTCCAGCCCCAGTACAGAACCTTTGCCATTCAGAGTTTAGAACATTTTAAACACATCGAACTTCAGAGTCAGAAGTATTGGGGTTCTTCCAACAGAGAAAATTGGAGAGTAGAGAGCTGAGAGTCTTACCCAGTTCCATATAGTAAGTGGCCACGCTGAGAACTCTCCCTGTCATCACCAGTTTTTTTTCCATTTGAATTTTTTAGAAGCTAATTACTCTGTGTATTCTTATGGATTTGATTGGCAATGGCTCTAATTAGATTTAAACAATGCTCAACCGTTCCTGTCAAGATTATAAACTCTGGACTTCTATTTACACCTTCCTCCAGGGTACAACTTTCCCAACGATGAGGTAGGTCAGAGGAAAGAAGATGGAGATAAAGGGGTGGTAACATTTTAATGACAAAAAATGTGATCCCTTTTCTGAGATCACTGTGCCTCACCCTGTGTTGACTCATCTGTCCTGCAGCCCTACTGGGACCATTGCACAGACAAAAACACTGAGGCATTGCATCTCCTGGCGATGCCACTAAAATCAGTTCCTTTTCTAACATGCAGAGCTAGTGACTCTGTTCTTATGCTTTGAATCCTTCAGTGCCTTTCTTTAGCAGAAACATCAATGCCAGTCTCCTTGAGCCGGCTCCATAGCTCTGCATCATCCCTGCTTTCATCCTTAGCCTCATCCACTGAATCTCTGTCCACTTCCTTTACCATATAGACAGCTACTGTTTGGCAGACCATCTCACCGCAGCTACATGTGTGTCCTGCTTGCCATCTTTCATCTCACGAGTGCCTTACATTTCTGCTCTGTGTAACACAGAGCAGGTGATGCCATGTCTGTGCACCCTGCGTGGAGTTTTCTAAGCAGTCATTTGCTTAGCCAGGATCTTGGGCATCTTGCACATGCCCCAATTAGAGACCTTCCCGATGTCAGAAGAGTTGTTTATTGTTGCCCTACTCACTACTCTGCTGGATTGCGAGCTCTTGATGGACAAGAATTGTGTCTCATTCTTTTTGTTCTCCACGGAACGCAGTTCAGAATCAGGCACGTGGTAGTGACTGAAAAGGTGTTGGATGAATGAGTAACGAGTGGATGTGACTGGCATGCTGGCAAGGGGCGAGAGCAGCCTCCCCAAAGAATATTTTAATGGATTCTCATCTGCCACCGCCTCAACCACGCCTCTTCCAGTCCGACTGATATTTCACAGACTTTACAATAATCTCTCCCCAGGGTTCAGGAGACCAATTACTCTTGCCAGCTCCTTCTGGCAGGCACTGCCCCTGGCTCTCTAAAGGGCCCCTTGAGCCATCTATGAGGTCCCAAACATGAACACATGCTAGGGGATTTCGCAGCCATTTGTTTATCACAGTGCACTCACTCTGGATGCTACGCACAATGACTTCTAAATTTTGAGGGTTTTTTTAAATGGATATTTTAAGATAGATGGTATATATCACTTAGAAAGAACTCTGCAATTTATCTAGCAAATTATACCTTTGCCTTAAAAATAATTTGAATTTTAAAAGTCAATTGGTTAAAAGAAAAAAATTTAAGTTCACAAAGCAGTGGTGGGTGGCGAAACCCATGACGAGCCACCTAAATGAGCAATGACTGGGGAATAGCTGACTTCATTCATTTAGTCGTTCAGTCGTGTCTTCAGATGTTTATGGCACCTGACATCCCAGACCCTATTTAGTGTCAGAGCGACTCAGGTGATGAGTACTTTGTCTTGGACCCTCTTCTTTAAATTTTAGAATGTTTCCCCAGGCACTTTGCACATGCTAGAATCCAGGAACAATCTGTTAGCACTCACGGTGATGGGGATTGACATGGTGGCATGAGAATGGTGTGATTTCTTTCTGAATAAAGGAGAATCTATATGCATGTATGTGTTTATGTGTGCATATATGTGAGTGTGGGCTGGTCTTATGGCTTTGTTTCTAAAGAACAGAACATGCCAGAAGGCACACATTCTCTCTCTCTCTCTCTCTCTCTCTCTCTCTCTCTCTCTCTCTCTCTCAGACATACAATCATACATACATGCACATACAGACAAGTGTTAATATTGTTAAGGTACATTTTATAGGAGCTAAATAAATTGGAAAAATTACCTTGTTGAAAGACGGGCAGTGAATAAAAGGAAGAGGACCAACATTGGTGCTTAGCATAATTATAATTTGTGCTTCCTCTCTACCTCTCTGACCTCCTATTTTTCTCCATAAAACAAGAGGATTGGATTGGATTAGCAACAGACGGTAAATTGTAGTGCTTGAAGACTTACACTGGGGGATTTTAGAGAGAAAAATTCTGATAGAAAATCTTGGTTGAGCAGAAAAATGTTTTGAGTGATTAGCCATGTCTAGTATGCATTTGAGAGGAGAAATTGAATAATTAATTATGGCTGGTGCAAGAGTGAAAAGGAGGAAAGCTTTCATAGTTGCTTTTATATAGATGTGGAAAGACAATACCACCAATGCAACTCAAAGAAGAAAAGATTTATTGGGCCTTAAAGTTTCAGAAGTTGAGTCCATAGCAGGGAGTATGGCAGGAGGTAGACAAACTTGGTGTTGTAGCTGCAGCTGAGAGCTTATATCCATAAGCATGAGGCAATGAGGAGGGAGAGGGGGAGGATGAGGGAGAAGGAGAGGGAGAGAGAGAGACAGAGAGACAGAGAGACAGAGAGACAGAGAGATGGAAACTGTATGGGCTTTTGAAACCACTTTATCTCTATCCCCAATGATATACCTCTGACAGGGCTACACCTCCCAATCCTTCCCAAACAGTTCCACCAGGCAGGAGGACAAGCCTTCCCATATATGAGCCTATGAGGGCCAATCACCACAAAGGTGACATACGGACCTTACTGTTGCTGCACTGGATCACTTGAAAGAGACTCTCAAAATCTGACATTCTGTGGCACTTGACAAATCAACCACTGAGCGTTGTATAAGCTGATACCTTGATTGTACCAACTGTTGAGGTGTTAAATCAGAACCATCTGGCAAATGGGACCTGGGTCTCTGACCCACAGAAACTGGGAGATAGCAGATGTTTGAAGTTGCTCAGATTTGGAGCCTTGGTGTGTGATTGTTCAGTGAAAATGAAAACAAACACAGAAATCTGGGTTTGATGATCACTAAGGTTAGTTCTGACCAATGATGTGTGGGCCTGAAATCTACACTTTGTATATGAGGGGTTGCTTCAAGCTCTTATTTGCTTATTGCTGTTTCAACATCCTCTTGACATACGGATACCTAGGGATCAAGGACACAATGTATGGTGAGTTCTAGACTTTCATTCTAGTTCCCAATTTGATATAGCCAAAAAAGTATGTCTGATTGACATCTACCTGGATGATATCTATATTTTTTTTTCTGGCTCAGTATCTACCTTTGTCTCATTTTAGGCTAAAACTACAAACATAATCATTCTATACGCACCCCCACTCACTGTATCTTATCTCTGGAATCCATACCACTGTATTTCTAGGCTCTCATACCTGACTAGGGCAATAGCTTCCTAACCATTTTCAGTCTGTGCTATGTCGATTTCAATTCCTGCCACTTTATCATTAAATGTTGAATATTAATGTTGAAAAGTATATGTAAAACTACCACCACCCTTCACCTCATCATCTTAAAACCAGCCTTAACTTTGGACAGTCTCCCAGTCTCTGTCTATATGCAAGATCACATTTCATTTGTTAGACATTTTTACACATATTTGGTGTTTAGTATTTTATTAAATAATAAACATTTTCACAAATTAAAATAGCATCCCCGGAGTTCTCACTTTGGATGACTACATGTTATCCCAGGAAGAGGATAGACACTGTGATTTTGAGAACTATTCCTTCTTTGGACATTTGTCCCTTGTATTAAATAACATGGGTTTGATCTTCTGAGTAAAAGCTGTTTGTCCTGCTTTAGTTATCAGATACCAGCGAGTTTTCTAGATGAGAATCCCTAGACCAACCACGCTTAGAGACATTTAGGTGCTGCATAAGTTTCCAGGGCCTGTTTCTCTTTTCATTCTCTTTTTTCCCTTCTGAGACCCAGTTTTCCTCTGTAGCACATGCTGGCCACAAACTCCCACTGATACTGTTTGCTCAGCCTCGTGACTGTTGGGATTATATATGTGAGTCTCTGTGTGCAGCTTCTGGTGACTATCTGAAAGGATTAAATGTGGGGCTCTTGATGCCCCAAAAGATGTGGTGGTAAGGTACATAATAACAGCTTAGTTAATATGGTAACTGGCTAGATGAAAGCATTTAGGGATAAAGGAAGAGAAGGAACAATTTAATTCCAGTATGATTCTAGGGCAGAATGTATTTTCTCTGTTCTAATAACTAAGAAAAATATGCTCTTTTGCTACAGCCACCCAGAATTCAGCAGCCTACTGATTTCCATGCCAATTTTGTGCCCCTTGCCTGACTCTCAGTGTGTTCTTCCTCAGTGGGTGAGCAGTTGACAGCACTGGGCTTATAGCTCTGTCTTTGCATACACTGTGCCATTCAGAAATACTCTGATACTTTGAATTTTTTTTTTGAGACAAGGTTAAATTTGTTGTTGTTGTTGTTATTTTGAGAGAAGGTCTCCCTGTATAGCCCTGGCTCTCTTGAAACAAACAGAGATCCTCCTGCCTCTGCCTTTCAAGTGCTAGGATTAAAGTCTTGTGCCATGAAGTCTGGCTGGCTCAGGCCCTTTATTACCACAAACAGCTTTAAGTTACTTTTATTTTAAAACACTTCTTTTTAAAGATTTATCCTTCTCTGTTTCTTTGTCTCCTTCCCCATATCTTTCCCCCCTGTTCTTGCTTGCACTTCTGTTTATGCTGAGCTCTGTAAACTGCGCTACTGCCAATATAAAAATCAAAAGTAAAGACCATAACATCTGCCCCTCAGGCTTGCTGATCATCTCTCAGAAGCAACAGGGTCATGGACACAACAATGTTTTATTCCTTGCTTTTCTCATCTACAAAATGGGGCTATTACTGCTTTTTCATATACAAAATAGTTGGTATTTAAACAAGTCAATATATTTTCAGGAATTAGAGCAGTGTTAGCACATGGTATAGACTCAGCAGCAGCCAGACAAACGACCAAACACTTCCCAATGATTTCCTACAAAGAAACCCCTAGAAGCCAAATTACTGAGACAGAGGATTACAGAACCTTCTCTGCTCGTCTCATCAATAACTTCCATAAACATATACTGATTTCAACTGGGCACATGTGCTAACTTTAAGACCCTCACCTTAGTGCTGAAAGGCAGGATGAAAGGTAAATGCATGTTTGTGGCCTGGTGTTGACTTGGCACTAAGAAGCTGCACTCGCCTCTGAGAACTAGCTAGCAGCCAGGATCACCAAGATGCTATGAAGACTTCCCTGCAGTGGTGTCAAGCAACATGTTCATCCTGGAAAGAAGTCAAGGAGAAATACAATTGCCTGGGAATATGGACTGCTCTGTCAGGAAGCTTCCTAGAAACATGAAGAGAGACATACTTAAATGGTTCTGTGAGTGTGTCATAGCCAGGAATTTGTAGAATAAAAGTGCTATCACGCCATGGCCAGGCAGGGTTTCTGAGAGAAGGCTTTCATGGAAGGACCAAGGAGGGCCAGAGAACACAGAACGGACCAAGTCATTACCTCCCTGGTGCTTCCTGACCCACATTCTCAGAAGCCTGGTCTCCTTTCTTCTTCTGTGAGGGACATTAATAGCTTCATTCTTTTTAGTAGACAGAGAGGTTCCGGGTATCTGAAAACCTTAAGAATGACTGATGTGCTCGGCAGCAAGGAATTCAACACATGCTGACAAAACCCAACTTCCCCAAAGGAACCAACCCACCAATTCCTCATTGCTTCTAATTTTGAAGTGTTTGAGGTGTTCTTATGATTGCCTAGTATGTAAGACAGGCTAGTTTCTGGTGTTCCTACTGGCAGTGATGGAAACCAAGTTTAGGATGTAATACCAATAATGAAAAGAATGGGAAACAAATATTGCTGGAATATGTCAGTGCAATAGGACTTACCTAAACTTTTCACACAACATCTCTGTGTAGTGGATTATTATTATCCAAATTGGACATTACATGGGTTAACTGTTGTGCCCATAGTCACCCAACAGGGATTTAAATCCAGTCCACACTCTTAGAGGTAGGAATTTTTGTTTGTTTGTTTTGTTTTGCATTGTCTCTAAAGTAGATAAAGTGGATGGAAATACAATCATGGAAAGTAAAAGAAAAAGAAGAGTACTGAGAATGCCTACATTCTTGATACTTAGGAAATGGAGACGAGAGGATTAGAATTTTAAGGACTTGCTTAGCTACATGAAGCAGGCTGTCCAGGATGCTGTCTCAAAAACTAAGTGGTACAGTTGTAAAGAAATTGAAATTAGAAAAAAATGAAGAGGAAGTGGATGGAACTAGAAAATACCATTCTGAGTGAAGTAATCCATCCTTCAGAGACAAAAGTCATATGATCTCTCTTCTTTGTGACTTGTAACTCCAAATCCTCAGATGTGAGTGGATTACCTGGAATAACCACAGAAACCAGGAAAGTAAAGAAGGGGACAAGAGAGACAACAGAGAGAAGAGAGGGACTAGTGATTTGAAGGGGAAATTGGGGAAAAGTGTGTGTGTGTGTGTGTGTGTGTGTGTGTGTGTGTCTTTGATTAGGGAGGGGATAGATGTCAATACAGAAGGAAAGGGAGTGAAGAGGGTAAAATGACAAGATGTCTGAAAATCATAAGAAATCATATTATTATCTATCTAAAATTACATGTAAGTCTGTGTATGCACATGAAAATATAACTTAAATCAACATTTCCCATCTTGGCTGACAATGCTCCCTATAAGAGCAAGATACAGACAAGACCCCCAATACCAGACATGCAAAGCTCTCTTTTGGTTGACTGTTGGTGTTGTCTAAGAGACTTTTAAAGTTATAAGTTTTTGCTGTTGAGCTTGGTTACCTCCCAGAGGTTGAAAGTAAGTCTCCATTGCTGAAGGTGCTGTGTACGTTGGACAGGGGGCCTGAAGGATCTGCAATGGAGCTGATCTGAAAGCCCCTTCCCTGGGGCTTAGTTTTCATGGTACCAGAAGGTGGCATGCAAGCGTCCAAAGATAGGAAACAGCCAACAGTTCTGTTGATCTATATGACACGTCTGAACTACAACAACAACAACCAGAATAGCACATGACAATAGTGGCACACGGTATTGGACGTAAACAACAGTTCTCTAGTTGAACTTAAGGTCCACTCAACAATGGGAAATTCTGGTGTACTAGAAACCTAGCCAACTACCCACAGTTGGAGGTGACAGTTCTTGGATGGAAACCTACAACTACCACTTTTCTAAATGAGCAAAATTCCTAACTATATTCTCAATAATTGTCCTTATACCCACAGATAAGTACAGCTCTCATCAAAGAGACTTTTATTCACAATAGTTGGGGACCATTGCAAAAACACAGCCAGTTGAAATGTAGATAAGTGATTGTATGATGCCCAGTCTCAACTGATAGACCTACAACACTGTCCCTAAGTATTGTCCCTAAGCACTTAAGGCTCAAAGCAAAGGAGGCAGAAGGATAATAAAAGCCATAGGAATAGGAAGTCTGCTGTGAGATTGCATCTCCTAGAAATGTTCAGGAATATCCACCTATGAAGTCTTATCAACATGGCTGCCTAAACAAGACCCGGAAAAAAGAAGTCGCCAATAGACCTGATAACATGGAAGGTGGAAAGATCACAGGATCCCAACCCCAGACAGTAGGCAACTAGGAATGCTGAGAGTGGGAGAAATTCCCCCCCACCCCCAGGGAAGAGCAGACCAAATTGGTTATACAATACCAAGTCCTCAGCCCTGAAATCATACACTTACAAGTAACATTGTATGAACAGTTTGTATTTACATATTTAGGAATACACACACACACACACACACACACACACACACACACACACACCAGCAGTTAGAGATCTGAATTTGAGAGCAAGCAAAGAGTAGTACACGTCATGGATTGGAGACAGGAGAGGAGAGAAGGCAAACGATATAATTATATTTTAATTTCACAAATTAAAACTAAACAACTAAAAAACCCACAAAAGATAGAACATGAGGGGGAGAAGGACAAGGATGAGGGGAGAGAGAAAAGACTGGAGAGAAAGAGACAGAGAGGGAGAGAAAGAGAGAGAGAGAAAGGGGAGAGGGAGAGGGAAAGGGAAAAATAGACAGAGGGAGAGGGAGGGGAGATAGAGGTGGAAGGGAGAGAGAGGTGGAGAGAGTCTTTACCCAGCCATCTGATGACTTTGAGCCTACAGATTTCTCAGGCAACGAACTGTCCTCTGCTGACTTGTGTCTGAGCAGTCAGGCAGCCCTCTTGGCCTCACCCACAGAGAGCAAACTTGAGGCTGCCCAGCTTGTCAGTACTCAGCAAGTTTGTTGACCTGATTAACCTATGATAATTATCTGATGCAGCTACATGTGGGGCAGAAAGGACTAAACAGACAGCTCTGTTGGCTGTGTCTCCACAGTTCAAATTCCACAGAACATTCCTCTCGAGTTCTGGAGACACAAGCTAAAATCATCTTCACAGAGTCCTTTCCCTGTTTGCCTTGTCCTCTCTCCTGCCCTCTATTATGCACCTGCTGGGGGTCACTGATTTTCTTGTATAAAGAGATGCAGAGAGAGGAAGGAAAGGCTAGCTACTTGTTTCCAGGACAAGCTAAGCCATGCGACACATATTTAATACAAGTGCTTTGCAAGGCAGGAGTCAAGTCTCCAAGAAGTATAGAGGTTTTAATAGAGAATTTCTTTGGGATAAACTACTGAAGAGACTCTCCTAAAATGGCTTTTAGGAGAAAGCGGAAGGTTGGCTTTTGTCTAACATGGTAACATATCTAGGACCAAGCACTGATACACCATGTCCCGTCTCTTCCTTTAGTCTTCATGCATATGAATTTTGCCATAGTCTTCAGCTCCCTCAACCCTGGCCAGGTAGGCTGATGCAGATTTTCATTTTTTTCCAGCTGAGGCTGCCAAAAGATTATGAAAAAATCTGAGATAAACTCCTATTTCAGAATAATCTGCCGTTTTTGATGTGTGTGACTGATTTCCAGAAGACCTGTGGTACGTTTTGGGTCCAGAATACCGTGGAAGAACAAAGCTAGCTGAACTGGGTGCTGGATTTCATTTGTTAATTCTGTTGGGTTTGTGTGTTAGTCTACTGGTGACTTGCGGGTTTATTATTAATCTGGGCATTGTCAGTGTGATTGTGCAAATCAGTCATAGATAACTTGAGGGTGGTCTCTCAAGGGACTGTGGAAAGCTGAGTGATCTCAGAAGTAGATTCTGAAAGAGGGAGAGAATAGAGGACATCTCCTGAGCTGGGCTCTTGACATTAACACCCTTGAAAGAGAGGAGACAAAAGTACAACTGGGTGAAGGGAGAAGTCATGTTGCTCTTTATTCCCATGCATTCTACAGAGGGTTATAAACATAGATGGTGCCAATAGAGAGCTTCCTCATGTTGGGTCGTGAAGCCCAGTCACTGAACACCTCCATCAGCCACTCGACGGGTGTGTATGACCTTGTCTCAGGTTCTACCCAGCTGACATGGGTGAGGGGCTCTCTGTCCATAGAAATCTTTTTAGGCAGTGCATTCATGAAGTGGGGACCTGGACAGCAGGTTGTCTCATCCAGGGACATAAAGAGTTTGAGAACAAACTCACTGAATTCAGGTGCACTTTGTTCTTGTTCTAGTCCATTATGATCATGGTGGGAAGCATGGTGGCATGCAGGCAGACAGTGCTGGAGAGGTAGCTGAGAGTTCTACATCTAGAACATCATATAGTAGGAAGAGAGAATGACTCTGTCTTGAGCTTTTGAAACTCCAAAGCCCAGCCCAGTGATACACCTGTACCAGCAAGGCCACACCTACTCCAACAAGACCACACCTCCTACCCTGTCAAGGAGCTTCACTCTATAATGACCAAGAATTTAAGTATATGAACCTATGAAGGCCATTTTTATTCAAACCACTACAGATGGGGAGCTTCCAGCTCTCACAGAAAGGCTCAGCCTAATGTTAGAAAGATACACAGGGAATCCAGGAGAAAGACCACTGTCACCATTTCCTCTCATTCTCCCACCCATGCTCATTTTTCCAGGTCTTGAGCCAAAATGAGCTTTGCATGTACTTTACAGCCTGGAGCCTGGTTTTCTCACTCAGATGCCCAAGCCTCATTTCTTCTTCAAAGCTCATGGAGATCGTCCACCCCCATCCTATTCTCTGTAGCTTCCCTGTAGTTTCCAGGCAGAGGTCCCTCAAAGGAAGATTCCTCTCCTGGGGTGTCCCTTTCGACAGCAATTAGCATCCATGCCTGCCTCTGCCTTTATCGAATTGCTTGCCTCCTCCACTGAACCATGCACTTGGACACCCTGTGACTTCTTCCTCAAGGCCTGACTCACAGCAGGGGAGGGTGTTGCTGGGTGACTGAACTCCAGTCAACTCATTGAAACCTAATTCCTGAGCATCATTGTTGGATCTCAGGAGCTTCTCAATAAATAAATAAAATGAATACATATACATTGAATGAATGTAAATATTCAAGTTACATTGCTAGCAAGTGTCTCTTTATAAAATCATTTGTGAGGGAGAAAGGTATCTGTCTTCTAGTCCACGTGATTTCCTCATCTGCCAACTTTTCTAAAGATCAGCCTCTAATCTCACCAACTCCACCTACCAAGGGGCCGGCCAAAGCCTGTCTCCTTAACACAGAGTCTTTTTTTTTTTTTTCTCCTTGTTCAGAAACCAAACCTGCTTTGCTATCTGAGATGAATAACCCCAGCTAAAATAGAACCCACTGAGTCTTCTAGCCAAGAAGGCGGCTGGCAGAGATGGAGGTTGGGGGATGGGCAGAAACACATTTGGAAGCATAAAATTTCCCAGGGTCAGGGCATTTCATTAGGAGACATCTAGATGTGTTTTTCTCTCTAAAGACTCAAATGAAAGTCCAACAAAGAATTTACCAACTACAGTGAAACATTCTAGTGCGTAAAAATCCTTTATCACTAGCAGCCCTGATGCCCATTTAATTGTAAACAAATTTGTGTGTTGATCTAGCAAATGCCTGTTTTGTGTGTGTGTGTGTGTGTGTGTGTTGTTTTTTGGTTCATTCTATTTCATTTTTAATTAAAATCATTGCATCGATTTGTTTTTAAAATAATAGAGAAGACGCTGACTTTGTAGGTTGAGAAATAAATTATCATTTGAAGGATTAGAGTGGTTCCTCTTTTGATTTTAATAAAGATTAGAAGAAGAAAAAGACACACAAAGGAATGAATGCAGCTCCCCCAATATAATGAGTTAGGCTGCTGCCCCCTTGATCAAACAAAAGAACAAATGCATTAAACAAAGAGTGTAGATGTGACATACCATCTCTGCTCTTGCAAAGGATTTTCGAGGGGATTTGGAAAGTTGTAGCTTGTCGGTGTTGTGTTATTTCTGAGTGTATGAAAGCCAGTACTCTGTTAGCTTATGTATTGTTTTTGTGTGTGCTTTGCTTCCTGGTAATAGAGTCTTTCTTTAAGAAAAGCAAGTGGGAGATAGCCTTGTCCTGGTTAATCTGTCCCCCCTTTCACACACAGACCATTGTCTGGATGTGCTTCCCAAGAGACACAGTCATTATGTCCTGGGCCCCCTCTCCCAAGTCGCCAGCCTGTACAAAAGGAACAGTACATCTTGGGAAGAGCCTGCTGGATTTCCATTTGACACTGGAGCTGTTTGGCTTTGTGCAAACCTCAATGCAAATTGTGCCCGTTCCCAAGGAGCAAACAAAACAAAAACGAAGCAAGAAACAAATTTGGTTGTGGCTTGTCGATGTTCCTCTGGGCACCCCTCCACTCCAAAGGGGACGGATTTGAGGGCTCCTGTTGTCTTCGTGGGTGACTGTAGAGCTCTGAATAACTTCAGTCCCCATGGAGCTGCTGAGACGGGGCTGCACCCCCAGAATAGGAACTTCTGGATCTGCCCCTTTGTTTTTATATCCACTGAGACTCTGCACCAGGAAGCAGAGAAGTCCACATCCCTGTCTGGTAGCATGCTCTGGGAGTTCAACTGGACCTGTATGATGGCTGCCTTTGCTGAACTGATGTTTAATCGCTTCTTTTTTTTTATTGAATTTTTCCCCCTGGTTTTAAACATGATCTCAACTAAACAAATACACTCAAATAGCTCTGGTAGCCTCAGATATTCCTCTCCTCCTCCATTTTTTTCCACTTCAGTGAATGAAAATAGAGGCCATGGAGGTTTCTTAAGAATGATTTCTGTTTGCTGTCTCCTTGCCTCCCAACTTCTGCTTGCTTCTCAAATTACTACAGTGTGGATGCTTCCCTTTGTTCCATGGATGACTTTACAGAGGTCACTGGCTCCCACCACACTCAACACTGTGACCTTATTTGCTTATTTATGATCTTTTCATTCAGACCATGAACACTTCTAGGATGGAGGTCATACTCCACTCATCTTTATACATGGAGCTGTGATGCTTAGGTACATTGACTAAATGAATATATTCCAGAATGGTCTCATTGTCACAGCGTCTTCTCTTAAGTTATGGGGAGAGGGGGGTGGGAATAACATGTTCTAAACACGTGTCCTTGTACCAGCACAGCACTGGGAACAATCACAGATACATACTCATACATCATCAAGGCATTCTGAGCAGTGGTAGCCGAGGCTCTAGGATACACATAATTTATTCTGTATGGCACAGCTAGTAAATAGAAGACAGCTATCAAGATGGCTTTTGAGGTGTAACTAAAGGTATTTCTAGTCCTTTAGACAGACTAGGTAGGATTTTGGTTAAAATGTTCCAAGAATGGACAGTCTTTTATACAAATGAAAGATTAACCTGAACTGAGAATAGGATTCCCAAGGGCTTAGAGACTGGGGAAAAATCTTTGAGACTGACTCTTCTTCCTTAGCTGATCATGGATTTCTTAATTAGAAAGATAATAACAGCAACCTTATTATTATTATTATTATTATTATTATTATTATTATTATTATTATTAGGTGCATACCTTTAATCCCAGTACTTGAGAGGCAAAGGAAGGAGGATCTCCAAGTTGGAGGCCAACCTGGTTTACAGAGTGAGTTCCAGGACAGTCAGAGCCTCTGCCTCTCAAGTGGGGTTAAGTTAAAAGTGTGCACCACCAAAGTATGCCCAGCTCCCTTTAATAAGGAAATAAATAAAAAGTTTGCTGTTATTATCTCTCTAATGAAGAAATCCACGATCAGCTAAGGAAAAAGAGTCAGTCTTGCAGACTTCTTTCCAGTCTCTAAGCCCATGGACAGAGAAACCCAGTCTCAAAAATCAAACAAAAAATATTAAGCCAGTGACTTTTGTTAAATTTGAGGATTTAGTGCATTCATTTGACCGTCGACTTCTATGGGGAGGTAATAGTACTAGGCCAGTTTTTATGGTCAGATACTTAGGCACAGATAGCTCGGGTTACTTCTTTGAGGTCCCATGATAGTTCAGCACAGACTCAAATACAGGGAGGCCTCATTTTAATCACCACATTACATCAAAACTTGATTGTGGTTTTGTTTTTTTGTTTGTTTGTTTGTTTGTTTTTTGGAATGTGTATTGCAAGGCATTCATGGATCACTCTTGAGATTTAATTAAGACACAGAGACATCCATATAGTTTAAAGCTGTTGGCCTTTTGCTGGGACAGTCTCTCAGCTAGCTGCTGACTTCACTTCTCCACCTCTCGGTTCTCACTGTCTGCGTCCAGTTCGGTCCTGTCTCCCTTGTGTCTTTTCCTGTGGCTGTTGACTGCTTCTCCTGAATCTCTCCTTGGCTGCCTGCATCTTCATCTGCCATATTTCCAGCCCCGGCCATGGCTGCCAGCTCTTCATTATTCAAAAAGCCACATTCCTTACTCTACTTGTAGGCTGGGGAAGGTCACCTTCCCTACAGCAGCTTGCCTTGCTTTTAAAGGCAGGTGAGGAAGTGACATTTACATATCCTGTAGCTGGCGTTTGTGGCTTCAAATAATTATTGAAACGCAAGTATACACTTTCTCATAGCTAGAAAATGCAATATTTGTAGTTCACCCCAACATCTCTCCATTTACCAGGTAGTGGGATGTCTTGCATTCAAGCTGATGGTTCTCTTTTTATCACTTGTGATACCTTACTAGCTATTTTCTTCCTGGGGGGGAGGGGACAACTTACACTTTACATATATCCCTCCTATCACATGAATCCTCAAATGCAGCAAAATATTCCAGAGATCATCCATTGTCTTCACAGTACATCTGACCACGGAAATACCGGTCTTTGTGATTCATGTCACACAGTTTGATTTATGTTGTTCCTCCTGGGTCTTTTCCCTAAGTTTATTTGATGGTGGTATTTTTTGGCATAAGTTCAGGCAGGACCTTAAATGCATCCTTTATTAATTTCTCCATATTAGATTCACCTAAGCTGTAGCTTACATATGTTCTTTCTTTAGGTTAATGAACTGTTTCACTTGACACTAACAGATATTGGGGAGCTCAATGGAATCAGAGAACTCTGAATTTAGAATCTGGCTGTCATGTAATAAGTTATTTGAGTTTAAACAATCACCATTCACTACTCTTGCCTCAGGTTTTCTACCTATAAATTAAGGTTAGTGGGAAAAGCTCCAGAGAACTGTGAAAAAAAAATTGGAAGACTTTAAACATCATATCTTGTAACTACGATAATAATAAATATTTTAGTCATCGTTGATTGTGCAAGAACCAATATTCAAACCAGGAAAATGTGTTAATATGTGTCTTAACCAATTTGTTTTATGTGTGTATTTTGCATTGTGCATGTATGTGCATCATTTGCATGCAGTGCCTATAGCCTCCACAAGAAGGTGTCAGATCCCCTGGAACTGGTGTTACAGAAAACTATGTAGGTGCTAGTAATGGAATCTGGGTCCTCTGTAAGAGCTCCAAGCTCTCTTAGCCTCCAAGCCATCTCTCCTAATGCCAATTTTTAACAAGTGTATTAATTCTTTGAGAATTTTATGCATCCATATGAAGAATTTCAATTACTTCCCCTTTCTTACTTCCCCCACTTCCCCTTTCAACTCTTTCCAGATCTCCCCCATGTTTACCTCTCAACATCATGTTCCTAAAAAAAAAAAAAACCTACTGAGTCTGATTACTACTGCCCATAACTCATGGGTCTAGGACATAGTCAACCTCCTATGGACCATACTCTTGAAGAAAACAGACTTCCTCTCTTAATAGCCATCTACTGTCAATAGTTTCTCAGCTATTTTTTCAATGTCTTATTTTTTACAGCTCTTTTTATACTATTAAACAACTTAATATGCTTTTATGATTCCTGTGAAATTAGTTAATCATCATGATTCTGGCTTTTTCATGTCGATAGTTCATCTTGCATGAGTCTTTAATGTGAAAATTGTGCTCACATTTGATCTAAGTGATCACTTTAGACTCACACTTGAATGTTGACTGGTTTGTTCTTGCATAAATCACTACTATTATTAGTTTTGTGAGACGAGGTTTTCTCTATGTAGCTCAGGCTATCCCGGAACTCACTTTGTAGACCAGGCTGGTCTTGAACATATGGAGATTCACCTGCTTCTGCCTCCCAAGTGCTGGAATTAAAAGTGTATGCCACCATCACCAGACTGTTACTGCACATGTTTTAAAACCCTATTTTTACTTTCATCCTACACATTACATTTATGTTATTAAATATAATCATTCCCTGTAAGCTACCCAGTGATTTGCATTTTTTCTTAGAAATTCTCACTGTCTGTATGTGTGTGCATGTGTGTGTATGTGTATGTATCTATGGGTTAGGAAGCAATTATTTTTTGAAATACTTCTAGTAAACTTTTATATTGGTATAACTATTTTACTCGTTTGGTTACCTCCATAGGTGTTATCAACATATCACCTATTATATAACCTGCTGGAGATATAACCTGGGCTGGGCACATCATCAGAGAAGCCTGATGACTTGCTGCCCTTTTCTGTTTTGCTCTAGTCAGCAGCAAATTCATCTCTACTTTCTAGACTTCCTATAGGCTGCTGGTCCTCAGTTCGAAATATTATACAACAAATGAAATATTATAGAATATAATATAGAATGTAGTGTATAGAAACATAATAGAATAAAAGATTCTTGAGCCAGAGTCCATTCAGACTTCACCATGATGACACATGTCTCTCATAGTCCCCCACCCCAGCCATTACATTCTGATGCTTTGCTAATCATCTGAGCCTAGTCATCTAGCATTCTTCTGTTTTTCTGGATTCTTCCATGACAAGTCAGATTACTAACATCTGCCCTAGTCTCCCAGATTTAGAGAACATCTGGACTTGCCAAAGGCACATTCTGACATCAGATACCTGTCTAATCCTTCAAACCTTCCATAATCCTCTGGCCTACAGTTTGAGTTGTAGATCAAATATTGTCATGAAAGAGAGCTATAAGATGTATTTGTGAAAGGGTCCAACAGTCTTCTGCAAGAAATAAATATTCTCTCAATGGTCAGGCCATGTAAGCTTACACACCTGATTAAAATTAGATTTTAGCTTAATGGTTCAAGCAATAAAAGTTAGTGGTTTTTAAAAAAGGACTTTGGATTGGAACTGGCTGGACTTGATTCCCAGACATTTCAAGTGTGTGTGTGTGTGTGTGTGTGTGTGTGTGAGAGAGAGAGAGAGAGAGAGACAGAGAGAGAGACAGAGACAGAGACAGAGAGACAGAGAGACAGAGAGAGACAGAGCGACAGAGAGACAGAGTTTCTATTTCTGCTGTTTTACTATCAATGAAGAGACTAGATCCTACCTTATAGCGTTATTATAGAAATTATATGACATAAAATGCATTTATGATGCTGTCTTGTACATATGAAACAGTTCATAAGTACTGGTGGCTATTTTTAATCCGATGCCTCTAACTCTGCTATCTATTTTGTACACTTCTTTCCACCCTGCCTAAAGTCCCACTCTCTTTCCATGATGTCATCTGGTTTCAACTCATGACATTTAGCCCATCATTGAGTTCACATGGCTTTTTTTCAGCTATAGACTGTTGAACTTTTTATTTTAAGGATGATATTTTCATCTCTAGAAGTTCTAGCTCATTTTCAAGTATCTTTTTCCAATGTCTTATTTTTTACAGCCCTTTTTATACCACTAAACAATTTAATATGTCTCCATGATTCCTGTGAGATTGCTTAATCATCATGATCCTATGTGTTTTTTTTTCATGCTGATAGTTCACTTTGCATGAGTCTTTAATGTGAGAATTGTGCTCACATTTGATCTAAAATATTTTCACATGAGTTATGTTATTTGCTTCTTTTAGCCATTCCAGTAAATTAGAAGCCTAAAATTTGTTTTACAAAGTGATTCAGCTCATGGGAAGATAAGGGTATTATAAAATTAGAGCTGAAGGTCAACACAAGTACAAATTATTGGATATATATTTCAGGACATTAATATCTTACCTGCAACCCAAATTAAGAGAACTGAGCTTCATGCTAGTGAGGATGTGTAGTAAGAGAAACATTCACACACTACTTGTTGGAGTACCAAGTCATACAGCCACTGTGGAAATCAGTGTGGTGGTTCCACAGGAAGATGGCAATCGATCTGACTCACGATCTAGCTATACTACTTTTGGGCATATATCCAAAGGATGCTTCATCCCACCATACCGGAGACTCAACCGTGTTCATTGCTGTTCTCTTCATAGAAGCCAGAAATTGGAAACAACCTAGATGTCCCCTCAACAGAATAAATAAGAAAAATGTGGTACATTTGCACAATAGAGTATTAATGAGCAGTTAAAAATATGATATCATGATAGTTGTAGGCAAATGCATGGACTAGAAAAAAGTATCATCCTCAGTGAGGTATCCCAGAAAACAAATATGGTATATATCTGCTTATACGTGAGTATTATCTGTTAAGTCAATGGTAACCAAGCTACAATCCATAAACCCACAGAGATTAGGTATAAAGTAAGGAACTAGAAGAAACAAATAGAACTCCTTAGAAAGGGGAGATGAAATAGATATGGAAGGAAGGCGATACAGCAATGGGAGCATCACATGAGGAGGAGGAAGGGAGAGGGTGTTGTGGGAGAGAATAGAGGAAGAAATAGCTAAACTACAGGGAGAAGGAGCATCTGAGGGGCACTATGGCAACAGTTTCTTACATATACACGTATGTGATGACAGTCTCAATGAAAGAGCCAAATAATAGGGAGATAGAACCTCAACTGCCTGTCTCTTATCGCCCAGTGAAGCTTCCAGTGCCAGGACTCAGCTACATCTAGTTGAGTTGTTGGTCAAAGAGGCCCCCTAGAAATTCCCAAACAATCTAGGCTGCTGCCAAGACTAAAGGTTGCTCTCCACAAACTAACAGTAGGGCCCCACTGCTGAAGACAGCATCTATATTGAACATGGGTTGATGATGTTTGCCTACAGACAGCCTTTACCCCTGCATCCCAATGTCTGTGGTACAAGAAGGTACTCTGCATGCCTCAAAAGAGAAACACAAATATCAAGCCAGCCACAAATTCTTTGTCTACAATGGCGTACTTCCTGCAAGATATGCTAGGGTAGTGGTGGCACAAAACTTGTGGGAGTGACCTACCAATAATTGAGTTGACTGAAGGTGCGCTCCACACAAGATATAACTCATACCTGATGCTGCTTGGGTGACTAAGAACTGGAGACAAGATACCCCAGTGACCTAAGGAAAAGTCAGATAATACTGTCTTAAAACTGGGAAAAGTTTTGTGATAAAATAACTCCTAATAATATTCGGCTATACTCAGAGATCTGTGCCTTCTTCAGCTATCAGCAGAGAAGCCAACCCCTGAAGCAGATGGGAAAGGATACAGAGACCCAAGTTAGATATTACACAGAGACCTGGGAACACTCAGCCTTAAATGGAATGTTTCCATTAAATCCTTCCCCTTAGAGCTCACGAAACTCCGTGGATAAGGAGATGGAAAGAATATAAGAGCTGGAGAGGAAGGAGGACACCAAGAAAACAAGACACTCTAAATCAACTGAGTAAAGCTCATATGAACTCAGAGACTGAGGCAGCACGCACTGGGCCTGCATGGGACCCCACCAGATCCTCTATGTATGTATCATGGCTTCCAGTTTAGAGGTTTTATGTGATTCCAGAGTGGGTCAGCAATTGGGTCTTTGACTCTTGTGTCTTTTCTTGGACTCTTTTCTTTCTATTAATTGTCTTGTCCAACTCCAAAATGATAGATCGTGTTGTGTCTTAATATATATTATTTTGTTATTTTAAAAAAGTATGAATGTATATATGAATGAATGAAAACATAGCCATTAGGGTAAAGGTTAACAACTGAACTGTCACCTAAACCTGCAGAAGAGGGTCTCTGAAAGAGGGAAAAATCAGTTTTCTCTAATACAGTGACACTGCATATATTAACCACTCCAGAATAGTCTCATGTTTAAGAGGAGTTGACCAACATCTAGTGGGCTCCATTTTTTTAATGTGCTTTTATTTGGCCACAGTTTGGTGGTTTTGTTTGTTTTACATTCTTGAACATTGTTTTATTTGGTTTTTGGTTTGTTTTGTTTTTGAGAAAAAATTTAAGAAGGTTGGGCAGATAGGGAGGATCTGGAAGGACTTGGGAAAGAAGAAACATAACTAAAATATATTTAATTTAAACTTTGTTTTAAATAATAAAAATAAACTAAACAAGAGAGAGAGAACAAGAGAGAGAGAGAGAGAGAGAGAGAGAGAGAGAGAGAGAGAGAGAGAACTGAGAGAGCAGTGAGCTTACACTGAGCTTACTTATTGTCTTACCAAGAATGGGCAGATCATCCTTTATGGTCTATCTGGTTTATCTTTTTATTGTGTATGTTCCTCTTCATAGATGTGGTTTTGCGTGAATTATATGTAAGTTATGATATTTCCCAAATGTGAGTAAACCCAAGACTCATTTTCTATCAAAGCAGGGCATTACAACCCAGGCTTTGAGGTTACTGAGTGACCACTCCTGCCATTTATTTATTTATTTATTTATTTATTTATTTATTTATTTATTTATTTATCTATCTATCTTAGGGGACCTCTGTCCACAGCAGACATTGCTACAACCTTGCTTTTGATTCTCAGGACCTCTGACTTCTGACCTCTGACTTCTGGGGAGTTGACTTGTGTGTGAGCTCAGCTGGCCACCTAAAGAAGGTTGTTTGTTTGATGTGATCTCACACTTGGGCATATTTGTGGAAGATTTTTTTTTTCAGGGTATATACTGTGTATGATTCTAAGACCACTAGTCTCACAAGAAGAAAAGTTTCTCCCATTGCTTACTAAAGATAACCGTATTCTTAATGCTGCATCTTGTAGTATGCAAGTTTCTGCTGTGAGGATGGTACTCAAGGGATCTGACTGGCCCTAGGATTATTCTTTTACAACATAGAGGTCTCCTCCAAGCCACTGTGACTTAACTATTTCCTGCCTATTGGGTCGGAGTAATCCTTAAAGTGGTCTCTGTCATTTTAACTGAAATTATGAGGCTATAGGTCTAATATCAAAAATGGTTTCCATTTTCCCTCAATTTGTATGTTCCTATACTTGGCAACAGCTCTCTCAAGAGAAAAAAAAAAAAAGAGACGGATCTGACTATTATCAGTGATTCTTACTCATATGACAATGGCTTGGAGAATTTGGTTCTGAAGAAAAAAATCCTCGTATTTGCTGGATCGCATGAATTGTGGAAGGAGCGCTGCCTTTACCGCTTTAGGTAATGACAGCATTCCTCGTTGAGACATGATTTCTCATTTCCATTGCTTAAGCCTGCTGGGTTTAACGAAAAGTTGGAATTATTAGCCAGACTAGGACCTGAACCCAACATGCGCGCGCGCGCGCGCACACACACACACACACACACACACACACACACACACACACACACACAGAGAGAGAGAGAGAGAGAGAGAGAGAGAGAGAGAGAGAGAGAGAGCCACTTTTCTCTACCAAATTTTTAGTTTTTAAATGAGCTTCAGATCTTCTCAATAAAGACCATCAGGCTTGCGCAATCCAGACAGTCTTTCTCTTTGGCCTGGGAGACAGACGCGTCTGTTTTGTTTCATGTCACCTCATTCTGTAGTAAATCATGGCTTCTGGGGCACGGGGCAGTGTAATTACTGTGCTACTCTTGAAGGACTTAAGCTTCAAGATGGAAGGAACAAAGTGTTTTCTGATTGACAAAGTTTTTTTGTTTTTTGTTTGTTCATTTTGCTTTTTACTAAAAAGCATGAAGGTCGTAGAAACATTGGCTTTAGACTCAGTCAGAAATGAATGAACCTCCACCCCAGTTGTGTAATCCACTAACAATGTGGTATTTGGCAAGCTTGTAAACTTTTCTGTCCCCCAAATATATGAGTTAGAATCAGTTTGTAGATACAAGAAGCCCTCAGGTTTGAAAGCTTTGTTTTGGGGCTATCATGATTCAGTGAAGAAGATTTTAGAGATTTTCAAATGTAGGTTCAATATTGGGCTCTGCCATTTTCTTTTCCTGAAAATGTGGATATTACCACCTACCTGAAACACTAGGCCCATGATTGGTTCTGGTTAACACAGTACTTGGATCAGTGCACAGTACCATTTCCTTGCTTCTTGAGAGACTCAGGAATTTGGCTCAACGTCTTGGAGAGGCACCATGCTTGCAATCGACACTTGGATAATGAAGGACATTTTAAAGATGAAGTGGTTTCAGTGTTGGAGAAGGAGAATTGCTCAGGTTTCACTTAAGTGACATGGCTCCTCCATTCTCTTTTTCTTTGGATTTTCTAGACAGAGAGGTTATTGGAAGCAAGGAATGGCTTCAGGCCAACACACCACTTCATGGCTGCCTCATGGCCTCCCAAGGAGCTTTCCATCTTACCAGCTCCGGAGTTGTGACAACAGGGCTCAGGCAAAGGATACTGGACGAACCTGGCCATAGATTCCTGGGAGACCCTTGGAATTTTCTGGAGACAGACTGGGCTCTGTCAGCGGCCCACAGCCTAGAGCAGTGCGAACACAAGTGGATGGCAGGCTGGAACTCTGGGCCTACTCCCTCCTTGAGGCTTGCGGGTTTTAAAGCTTTAATCGCTGAGATCAGAGCCATTCTGTCTTGTTCTAGTGCCAAAATGGGCCACCCCAAGCTAGTGCAGGCAATGGCAGCTCCTTCCAGAGGCCTTCTGTCAGGTTTGAGATGAGCCATGGCTGCCCGGGTCCAGCCGGGTCTCTGTGTTTCCCTTCCTATTAAATCCTCCCTGTGCTTACAAAGCCTCTCTACGTTCTCATCTCTCCAGCCCTGGATTCTTTAAAGGCTTCAGTGTTTCCTCAAATTAAGGGACCCAGCTGCTCAAGGCTCTTTGTTCAGTGTCTTCAGGATGACCTTTCAGATAATTCGTCCCCATTCGCAGGGGCTGAGCCTAGCTGGTATTTAGACTCGGAGCTTCCTTGGCTAATCGGAATTTATTATCCTCTTTGTTAGGGCACTATGAGGTTCTTTTTCTCCACGGAGGGCTGTCTTCTGGGTGAGTGATACATGGGCTGACTCTGGCTGTCTAATCCTGGCAAGCCCAGTTTCCAGCTTATGTCTCCATGGGCCCCAGAGACTTTGTGCGTGTTTGTGCATGCCTGCTTGCTTGGCCATGGAAAATTAAAGCTTTCAGGACTCAGCACTGTTCTGGGTTAAAGGAATTTGAAAGAACATGGAATCAATGTTCTGACAGCTCTCAGAGCAGTTAAACTATCTAGTTGGTTTTACTATAGCTGCTTAATTATCCTGGTAGAGCAGATTAAAAACTTGTTTAGGGAATGTTTTATTGTGGTAGAACAGTATAATATTTACCATTTTAGTTATTTTAAATTTAGTGGACCATTCAATGGCAGTAAGTACATGCACACCACACGACCCCTATAAAAACAAGTTGTCGTTGTTCAAAGTGAAACCCTATACTTGTTAAACAGTAACTCTTCCACTTATCTTCTCCCACGAAGACAAATGACAGACTACTTTTTGTCTCTATGAAGCTGATTATTACAGGGACTCCATATAAGCGGCTTCATAGAGTTTTTGTCCCACTGTGAGTAACTTACTGCTCTTAGTACCATATCTTCAAGGTTCACCATTTTTCACATGTATCAGAACTTCCTTCCTTAATGAGGTGGAGTGGTAGTCCATTGCATAGATACACGTCATTCTGTGTATCCAGTTACCACTCCGTTCATTTGGGTTGGTTCTGCCTTTTGACTGTTGGGAATATTATACTTATGAGAATTTGTATAGAAAAGTGGGTTTGGGATCCTCCTTTCAGCTCTGTAGGGTCATATCCAGAAGTGTCATTTCAAGATCATGTGGGAATTCTACTTGTTTGTTTTATAGATACTACATGTTTGCCTACAGTAGCTCTACCATTTTCCATTCCCATCAGCAGCACATCAAAGTTCCAGTGTCTCCATACCCTCATTGACACTTGTTTTCTGTTGTACTTTTTAATGGTCATAATAAAGAGTGTGGAATGATGTGTTCTTAAACCCACATGGTTGCTCACATCTGCTTGTGACTCTTGTTCCAGAGGATCTGACACCTCTTCTAATCTCTGTGAACTCCTACATGCATATGGTACACAGATGTACACTCAAGAACATATACATAAAACAAAATAAAGAATTATTTAAAAGTTAGAACTACTGTTGCTAGTCATTTATTAAGTTGATACACAGTACTCATGTATCTGTCATTGAATTTCCTTTTCTTGTATTTTGTTTTATCTTGTTATTTTTGTGTGTATGGTGGTTTTTTTTCCTGCATACATATCTGTGTGTACCACATGCATGCAGTGCCCCTGGAAAACAGAAGAGGGTGTCAGAGCCCAGTAGAACTGGATTAATAGATAGTGCTGAGCTGCCATGTGGGTGGAGGGAATTGAACCTGGTCCTGTGGATGAGCAACCACCATGGTTAACTGTTGAACCATTGCTTTGGCTCTTTTTGAGCTTTCAAAACAATGTGGGTGATTTGTTTTTTATCTTTATGTGGTACAAGGGGAAACAAAGAGTAAGAAAAACAGGATAACTGCTAAAAAAAAAAAAATTAAACAGCTGAAAATTACCAGAAGTTAGATTTGAAGGACACCTTGTCAGAGTCTCGTCTGTGTTCTTTCAAGCACATAACTCACTTTCTAACCACCCAGTTGTCTCATAGAGGGGAACATCCCACATCCCCACCCCCACTTGTACGCCATTAGCTCTAAAACCTTTGAAATATAAAAATACAAAGGCACCCCATAGATATTAGGCCCTAGAAGGTTGAAAAGTTCCTTGAGAAAAACCTCACATAGACATAAAAGCATAGAAGTCCCTGAAAACGCAGTTACTGGGAAACAAGACTTTCTAGAGCCTGTATTCAACATGGAACATGTCATGATCCTGAGGCCACAGATCAAGTAAGACAAACATTCCTTCATCAGGGAATGTCCTATGTAGGGAGAAGATGGCTTTTTATGCAGTTATAGTTCAAGATACCATGGCCTGTGATGGAAAAAGTGAGCGCAGTACAGAGATTTCTGACCAGGGAGTAAGGGCAGGACTTTGGGCTCATACATCTGCTAAGTAGAGGGCATGATAAGAAGTGTTCAAAACTGGCTTGGAAACACAGATACAGACTAGCCATGCTCAGGGCCCTGCTTTCCATTTTCACTTATATTACTACTTCTTAAGTGTAATTTTGCTACTGTTATGAATCATAATGTAAATATACAGTTTTTTCAATGATTCCAGTGGTTTCCCAAAGGGTTAGGACCCACAGCCTTTTTTTTTTTTTTTCATTTATACACTGGTTTAAATGAATGGCTAAAAAGTTTGGAAACAGCTGTTATAATATAATTAAAGAACTCAAAATTAAAAGTTCATTCATAATGAAACATTTCCTAAAACATGCAGGGTATTTTGTGATATATGGTCTTGACTACTTGCTAACTTTTACACGATCTGCATTCTATCATGGCAGTAGGTGTATTTTATTAATTTTGTTTATCCAGCATTCTTGCTCAGTCTCATTTTTGGGTCCTTACTCTTACTTTGGTTACTTAATTCCCTAGTCGTGGTTTACCAATTACATTAACTCACCTTTCTCTACAATCAGCCTTATGCAGTCAATCTCTATGGAGTCTCTGGCGAGAGCCATTGATGATGGAGTCTCTTTGTGCCATTTAGTTGCTTAAAAATCTTCCGATGTGTCTGTGTTGTGCTCTGAGCACTGAAGACCTTGGGCCTCTTCTTACATTGTTATTAACAATGAGATACACTTATAACAAGGAGATACACTTATGGTGCTAAAAGCAAGTCTGCTATTCCAGAGCACCATGGTTTTTATGCATGATGCCCAATGTATCAACATGCCTCTAATTTTCTATTGAAAATACTTACTTTTTCTTCCAGGTTGTCTTTACCCTCTGAAACCCTCACTCTAGTCTCAAGCAAAGGTGACTCATTCTTTCTCTGTGCTAATAATATGCAGATTTATAAAAATATGTCCCGTGTGTCTGTTTTGTGTCACAAAATATGAACTTCTTGGAAGGTCCTAATCTGCCATCCTCATAGCTCCTTGTGTTCCCTTACAACATGACAAATACAGCAAGAAATGGTCCAGCAGATGTAATACAGCTAAATGAATGAATATATTCATTTTAAAAATTAAGTAAGCAAACACATCTCTTTTAATGATATGTCCTAAACATAAGAGATATTATGTGAGTGTTGGCTGTTATTATTTTCTGTGTAACTTCAGTCTAGCCTGTAACTTTATTTTTTTATTTTATTTTTAATGATGGTTCTTAAACACTTTAACTTTCTTTGTAACCCACCACCCACTAGAGATAGTGGAAAAGAAAGGATATGGGGTGGGGTGGGGCATGGACCAGTTTAGAAAGGTCCTTTGGAGAAACTCCCATCTGTGTTGTCTGGAACTTGGCAGTTCAGTTCATAGGTGAGCAGGCAGCGGCAGCTCAGTCCACTTGCAAACATGTCACAGATAACACCAGCAGTCTAATTTCATAGAGTTAGGTTAGTAACAGCAGTGACAAGACCTAGCAGAGACAGCCAGACCTCAGCTTTGGCTTGAGTCGGCAGGAGGGACGAACAGGAATACCAGGAGAAGTTTCCGGCCGCGCCTCTCTCAGGGAAGTGAAGATCAGAGAAGCCTTGTCCAGCTAGCTGTACCAGCAAGTGAAGCTCTGTCTCTGTCACTCCTTGGAGTCCGATTTATACTCTTCAAATATCACCTGTCCTCCAAACAACACTTTGTCATGTTGTAAGGGAACACAAAGAGCTATGAGGATGGCAGATTAAGACCTTACTTCCAAGAAGTTCATATTTTGTGACATAAAACAGACACATGGGACATATTTTTATAAATCTGCATATTATTAGCACAGAGAAAGAAGTCACCTTTGCTTGGGACTAGAGTGAGGGTTTCAGAGGATAAAGACAACCTGGAAGAAAAAGTAAGTATTTTCAATAGAAAATTAGAAGCATGTTGATACACTGGGCATCATGCATAAAAACCATGGTGCTCTGGAATAGCAGACTTGCTTTTAGCACCATAAGTGTATCTCCTTGTTATAAGTGTATCTCATTGTTAATAACAATGTAAGAAGAGGCCTTGCCTCAGCATGGGTCTTGCCTCAGCACGTGCATCCGATCAGCCTGAGCCCTTGGAAGCAGCAACAAACTGCAGCACACCACCAGAAGTTTTTTGGTTTGTTTCTCTCTGTGGTGTTCTGACAAATGCAGCTCAACTATGCAATGTAAGGCTGACCAATACATGTATATCTCAGCAAAGAATCCTTCATCACGTGTCCTTTCACATGCTTGCTTTAGCAGAACATCCTCTCTCCTGTATCTGCTTCAGCAAAACATTCCCTCACGAGTCTGCCTTAGCTTTCCACACCTGCGTTCACTTTAACAAAACGTTCCTTCATGTGTTTGCCCCTGCAAAACACTGTCCAGCTGACTTTCCAAAGAATCCTTAAGTTTCCACTCCACTAAACTCTTTTTCTAGTTGGTTTGTCATTCAGGTGAATTAGAGAAATATCTTTTTGTTTGGTTGAATGGTTTTTGTTTGGTTTTCGAGACAGAATCTTACTTTGTGGCCATGGTTGGCCTAAAACTGTAGACATCACTGGACTCAAGTCCTTAGAGTTTGCCTGCCAGTGCCTCCCAAGTGCTGGGATTATAAGTGTGTGCCACCGTCTGTGGCTCAGAAACATCTATGTCTTCCTCACTCCCCCCAACACTTCATATAAGTGTTAGCCTTTTTAGACTAAGCATTTTGAAGCCCACATTCAGAACATCTGCCTACCCCCGAGTGGCAGAACTCTCCGACTCACTCCACTGTGCCCCACCTCTTTGTAGCATTGACTTACGTCTTCTTTCTGCCATCAACATTCTCAATTCTCGCATCTCTGCCCTTGTCAGTGATGTTCTCAATTTTTCATGAATCTATTTTGTAAAAAAGCTGTATTTATTTTTATTATTTTAAGTGCATGAGTGTTCTGCCTGCATGCCTCAATGGACATCGCATGCATATATCGTCTCCTTGGAGATGTGAAGACAGCATCAGACCCTCTGGAACTGGAGTTGCAGACAGTTGTGAACCAGCATGTGGGTGGTGGGAATCAAACCTCACTATCCTGCCAGAGCAACAAGCACTCTTAACTGTTGAGCTATCTCTCCAGCCCCATGAATCTCAGTTTCTTTACAGTCAGACTAACCTTTATTTTAAGGCTACCACATTCTTTTGGTATGGATTTATCTTTTCTGATTTGGTCCCAGGAAAATAAATTAAAAGAGAAACATCTTTCTGCTGATGAACAGTGAAGTTTGGTTTTTGTTTTTATTTTTTCTGTGAGGCTAAATAAAAATCCATATTGTCCTGACAGGAGTTTCTTCACTCATTTCATGGGTTGTGGACCAGTTGGCAATAGTGCACGCACATGGCAGGAAGAACTATGTAAATATCAATAATAATTATGCTTCCTGTATGCAAATTTCACCAGGTATTTTCAGAAATTAATCTTCCAAATTACTTTTGTACAATTCAAGAAAATTGGAACATGCATTTAAATAACTGTAGGAAAATTTAAAAGCAATCTCTACTCATTTAAATCATATAGTTAAGGTAGTGTTGTAAACAAAAGATTGTAGCTGTCTTTGACATAGCAGCCGTGCTGTCAAAATAGAATCAAAGAGATCATGAAAGCTGTACTTTGTTTGTAGACAGCTTGCCAAGGATGCCATTGTTTGGATTATTTTGCTTGATTTAAAACATGATCATTAGTATTCTTCAAAAGTTATTAGTAATGAAAGAAGTAATATGATTGTGTTTGCTTGCCCACATAGTCTTTCGTCTGTTGCATGTTAATACTCTCATTTTCAACTCAACCCATCCATCTAGCGAATAAATATTTAAAGGTGACTATGGGCCAGGGGCTGAGTTAAGTTAGGGGGGTGAAAAACCCTTTGGGCTTGGACCACCATCTCAGTATGGGCCACAGTTTATACAGTTTAGCCATAATAGGTCGTGCATTTCTTTCATCAGTTTGGTACCAGCCTCGATTCTTTCCTTTGGCAATAATTATTTCGTTTACATATGTAAAGCACTTGGTATCTTCTGCTTTCATGTGGTTTAAGTAATCAAATTATGGCCTGAGGCTGTAAATGCTAAAAGAAACCCCAGGTCCCTATCCGATGATTTCCTTCAAGGCTTGCAATGCAGCTTTCGGAGAAGATGCAGGATGACTGAAAAATAGAAAAGTAGACAGACTCTGCTCACAGGAAGCTGATAGCTCAGGTTTCTGGGACAAGAAGTCAATGTGTAATGTTTGTATTAAAATACTGTAGCTGAGATCTGGAGACATCCTGAGGAACCTGAGGGGTGTGTGTGTGTGTGTGTGTGTGTGTGTGTGTGGCTCAAATTTTCACAGAGAAATAGGTGATAGAGATATCTGTTGTGGAAATGGAGCAAGGCTTTTGACCTTAACTTAGTGCTGCATGACTATAGAATCTTGTTGGTCTTCTGTATACTGGGGAGAATGACTCCAATCACTGAAAGATTTTTAAGGTAGGAGGGTAGCTTAGGCTACAGGCACAGAAACAAGAGGAATAACGACACATCTAGATTGCTGCTCTGATTGGCCAACTTGTCTGAAAGTTTATGGGTTCTTCAATAGATATCCAGGAGCAGTGACCACAATATGCTTACTGTTTTGTGTCCTTGAATTTGTGAATTTGTGACTTAACTATTTGATCTTTAAATGTTCTGTCCCTAATGGGTAAAAAAAAAAAAAAAAAAACCAAAACAAAAAACCCAAAAACATGTTACCCCAAGTGGTGGGAGGCAAGAAGACAGAATTGCCATCTACACATGACGTCTCTGTGTCCTCTTCAGACAGGTATCCAAGTGGTAGGTTCTTATCACTTCCCACACTGGGATTCCTTCTGGGTGAAAACATGTACTTCCTTTCAAGTCAGCTGACATGGTCTTTTTAAAGAACCCACCTCTGGTCTAGACCAACACATTCAATTATCCTCATTTCTTTTATTAGGATATAATAAGTCAGTATAATGTTTTAATAGGTTATATTTAGAGCAACTTTAGAACTCTCCCTGTAGATTAATTAGTTATGTGACATTTTCACTGCCCGATTTGTGCTCGTTTTGACTGACGACCTGAGTTTTGTGTTCCTGTGTCAAACAATGCATTAGGTCTTTCTACGTTTTTGAGTGCTGGTTGTTGTTTCCTCTCTTTCTTCCTGTGGATACAGACAGGATCCTGTGAGTGGGACACGGTGATGACAGGAAGAAAGGCGAATGGCACGCTAAAGGAAGAAGACAGTGAGTGCTGAGAGAGAGAAGAGCATCTTTCTTATCTTTCAGTTACGCATGCTACAGCCATCTTTTACCTGGTCATTTAGCAATGATCGCTGGCACTGTGTCTGGAGCCATGAAGGCAAAGACAAAGAAGGTGTCTGGTGCATTAGTAGTGAGGAGAGGTAGATGGTTTAGAAAACTGAGGGTTGGTATTATTATTTCTTTTAATTACCATATAATAGCAACGATCATTATTAATTGCTATTCAAATACAGTAATTTTATTAATCACTTACTAATTGACTAAGCTAATTAATTAGTATATAAATTGCTAATTTTATTAATTAATTACAAAGTATCATATATACTTTGTTTTGATTAGTCTCCATCATTTGGTTCACTCCCTCATCTCTCTATTCCACCCCAGACTCTACCCTTTTATTCTGAGTATGTCCTTTCTACTATCATGTGCTATACTTCCTCCCACCCTCCCCCCACCCACACACACATCTTCCTTAAAATCCCTGCTCCTTACCCATGGTTCCCTTCCTAGTTTCATCATGGATACTTATACTCTTTCACATAGAGAAGAATTAGGAAGAGGACCCACACAGGACAATACATACACAACATTTGTCTCTCTGTGTCCAGATTGGTTTGTTTAACACAATAATTCCTGGATTTGTCCATTTTCCTGCAAGTTTCATTTTTAATCATGACAAAATAAAATCCTACTGTATTTGTGTATCATGGTTACATTATCCATTCATCTGCTGAGGGACACTTAGGGTATTCCATTTTCTTGGTAGTATTCATATGCAGTAATAAACAGGGATGTGCAGGCACCTTTGTAGAGGAATACAGGAAAGAATGGAAATTCACACAAAGGAAGTTTAGCTGCTCCAGAGACTCTAGAATGTAGTGACAGAATTGGCTTGGAGGAGCTGAAAGGACTTCCCTGAGGAGACAAAGTTAGACCAGATCATAACACAAGAAACAAGAGATAAAGACCGCTCCAGGCTGAGGGGGATCATTACTTCAGTGATTACAATTGAAAGCAGAGAGAAGGTAGATCACAGAAACGAAACACATAGTTGTGTGGAGTCCAGAGGAGAGAAATGTCACATTTCTCAAAAGGGATAAAAGAGGCATGCAAGGGAGGAAATGGTATTTAAAATGGGCCGTGATATTTTACGAAGGGAGGGTGGGGAGAGAGGGCTCTGCACATGTAGTGTGTGTGATTGCCTTGAGGTAAGAAAGTTCAAGAGGGATTCAGAGAGTGTGGAGGAGTCAAGTATGCTTAGCATGCAGGCTGGCTGCAGTTAGGCCCGGGAAGGTCAGGTGGAGTCAGATGGTGGAGAGCTCTGAATGTTGAGTCCTTTGAACCAACTCTGCCCTTGGCCAGGAGGCACTGACATTTTGCTTTGGGGAAATAAAGGTCCACTTAATTTAATTCCACCAATATTTTCTGAGCTCTCACTCTGAGTCATGTACTCCAACTAGGTTCTAGAGACATTGAAAGAACGAGGTATGTTTTCTGCACACCTGAATCTCCTAGTAAAAAATCCAAATGCCAGGGCTGGGATGCTGGTTCAGTATGTAAGAATGCTTGCCATACAAACATGAGGACCTGATTTAGATTCCCAGGACCCACATTAAAAAAAATATGGTGATGCATGGATCTGTAATCTCAGCTCTAGGGGGAGTGGAGACAAGAGATTCATGAGGCTTACTGGCCGTTATCCTAGATCCAGATTCAGCAAGAAACCCTGTTTCACAGGTATAAAGTGGAAAGTGATAGGCAGGACACCTAATACCTTCATCTGGCCTCTGCAAAAGCACCCTCTCCAATCTCACATAACACGATACACACCATAAACATGTATGCATGTGCACTAACTAAATGTCCATCTATACATGAGTCAGTGTCCGTGTCCGTGCCAGTCTTTATCCAGGTGTAAAGCTATACCTGAATCCATTGCTACCTCTCTGTTTCTGTGTCTGTATTCAGATCTACACCTGGACAGAGATTCCCCATGGTAATGCAGGGAGTGTATCAAAACAGGGAAGGTGAGACAATGTAGAAAGTATGTTAGAGGGCTGAGCTATTCCAGATGAAGGGTTGATTGGCGTTGCAGAGGGCTATATAGTGTAGTGAAGAGACTGAGAGACTTCTTGAGTTTGAACTATGGCTTTACCGAGAGCTTTCTTTGAGGCACTTTGATGAAATACTTTCCCTAGCCTCTTCTCTTCCTCTGTTAGGCAGGAATTACAATGTTAACTCTGAAGGTGGGTAAGAACATGAAGGGGATGTGTTGGAATGTGTGTGGCTGGCATCATATTTGGCAGTGCCATGTGTGATAAAGAACTGCCATGGTTTTGATTTGCCATGGCCTGATCATCGAAGAGTAGACATTTTGGTAGCTCTGGTTGGGGGCTGGCTTCTTCTATTCCAGTAATGGAAGTGGCTCCAAGGCAAGGGGATCATGACAGTGGCTTTGATTAATTCTGGCCTTTGATGTGTATAATCTGTTTCCCAGGTAAGGAGCACAAATACTCTCAGCTTGGCTACCAGAGCCAGCCTCACACTGGGAGGCTCTACCAGGCTTTGCTTTTCCCATTCCACCAATGAACCCGCCAGCTCGGAGCCAGGAAGAGGCTCTGGCAGCAATCAGAGCTGCAGCTGTGACCAGGCCAGGTTGCCCCATCTCCAGCAAACATTTACAGTGGCTCAGAGCCTACTGCTCCTGCCCTGACACACAACAAGCCGAAAGCCTGGCCAGCCTGTGGCAGCCAAGACAATGTTGCCAGCATGGCAGTTAGGAGCTGCAAAGGCCCTGATCCAGAGATGGTCTCACTGGAGCTGCAAGCAGCCTTCTCCAACTGACTCTCCCGTAGAGTCAGACTCTCACAGGAACCCACTCACCAAAGAAAGCCATACTGTGACCCAGGCCCTGGCTCTCCCTGGGTAATATTAGACAGCTCTCAAGGGCAACAGTGATATGGCAAACAAGAAGGAAACCAGGATACAGTAAAGAATCTTAGCAGGGACATCAGTGGCAGACTGCTCAAGTTCTTGTTTATTCGAGAGAAAGGTACCTTTGGGATCATTTGGATCTGTTAGCTGTGGTGTCTGATGGTACAGGCTAAACAACCAGAACTCAGAAGAAAGAAGGAAGGAAGGGAGGAAGGAAGGAAGGAAGGAAGGAAAGAATGGAGAAAGAAACATTAAAAGGAAGAGAGAAATGAAAATCCTTGATTTGTTGATTTTGATAATTTCCTCTACTTTAAATTTAATTTTTTAAGTTAATATACTTAATACTTTGGTCCAATTTATTCCCCCAGCCTGCTGCCCTCTCCTACAGTGACACACACACACACACCCCATGCGAACCTGAAGGTAGGAGTGAGAAGAGGCAAGGACACTAGGGGGTGTTGGAGGAAACTAGTGGCAGATAGATCTGATCAACAGATATTGTGTAACTGTATAAAACACTCAAATAATTACAAATCCTATGTAAAAATCATTGATCACGGAAAATGTCAAGGCATCAATGCAGTCACTGAAGCAAAGTGGAGAGGAGATGTGGCCTCACCTACCATGGTGAACTGTTCCCAGCTACAGACACACAGACAAATAACCTCAGGGACATGAATAAGGAGGATGGAAAACCAGGAAAGGGGACCAGCGAGAGTTATATTCTCAGGCCCTAAGAATTAGGAGTTCACAAACATGTTTTCTTGGGTTGGGTTACATTTCAGCCCAGAACAACTTTAGACACACCAACCAGTCTTTAATGTAATTTGACTTTAAGTTTATGTAATTTAACATTTAACAGTCAATTAGTCTAGCAATTATTTCTGATATTTTTAATGGAGAGCATATAGAGTATCTTTATCTTCTGTGATGATCATGTCCACGTGCAAAGCAGAGTTGTCTAGATAATTATCCGGAGGACTGAAATGTCTTATTTTTTAAAAATACATTGAGACAAAATTCACATGACACAAAATGAACCATTTAAAAATATGACGTTTGATACAGTCCCAGTCCCGTGTATCCAGCAACTCTGGCTCATTCTGAGTCATTTGTACTATATACCAAAGTAATCCTCAATATCAGTCTGCTAAGGTGTGACTGTGACAAAAGGCCAGAGATAAGATCGATGAAATAGCAGACATTTATTTTCTCATGGTTTTGGAGACTGGAAATCCAAGGTGTCAGCAAGGTTGGTTTCTTCAGAGAAATATAAAAGGAAGATGTCTCTGTCCTCTACACTCTGTGTTGCTCCACCTCCTCTCTGGCTCTTGATTCTGTCTTAATGTAACTTTACCATATTGGTAGGTGTCAATTGCTCTTTGAGTTACACTTTCTGTGTATGATAGCGAGCTTTTCCCATTTCACCACCATTTGAATGATGGAAAGTTTCTGATTGTCTTTTATTTGTTTGCTGTTTCATCTTTATTGAGCTTTCCTTGATAAATAAAAATTAAAAGAATTTAAGATACATAACACAGCATTATGATACATATGAACACTGTAAAACAATTATTACAATGAAGGTAAGTAATATATTCGTCACCTCGAAAGGGGAATTGTGTGTGTTGAGAATATTCAAAGTCAATTCTCTTAGCTACTTTCTTGTATACAGAATATTGTTATTAACTATCATCACCATGCTGTACTTCCTGCAGGACTTCCTCATCCAGTATGACTGAATATTTGCACCCTTTGACCAATGTTTCCCCTTTTTCTCTATTCTACTCTGTTTTTATCAGTTTGTTGTGATCCAATAATGTGTATAGATCATGCGTTAGTTTCCTTCCTGTGTCTGGCTTACTTTACTTATCATGTCTTCTAGGTTCATCTACCAAAAGACAAGATTTCCTTCCTCTATGGTGTGTATAAATAATTGTCAGTTGTGTATCTTCATGTGTATGTCTTTGCATATCTTCTTTATTTGTTTTTCTAACCACAAACCTGTTAGTTGTTTCTATATCTTCACTATCGTGACTATGAGAGTATAGTATATATCTCTGTGATGGGGTGATTTCATTTCCTTATAAATACATCTAAGATTTCTGGGTCATAGAGTAGTTCTGTTTTTAAGTTTTTGAGGAGTCTACATATTGTTTTCCATAATGATCTTACCAATTTGCTGTTTCTTTACTGCCTCACCAACACACACGCACGGAGGTGCACGCACATAAACACACACACACACACACACAGACACACAGACACAGACACAGACACAGACACACACACACACACACACACACATGCAAGTGCACGCACACATGCACACATGCCCTCACACACACAGGCATGCACACACACATAGTTTAAAATATAATCATTTTAATAGGTTACATATATATCTGTATTTTGATTTATATTACTCTGGTTAGTGATACAAAGCACATTTGTGCATATGTTTTGCTATTATTTGTCTTCTGTAAAGAAATATCTGTTCAAGTCTTTGACTCATTGTTAATAAGCCTATTTATTTTTATTGGTTTGGTTGGTATTAAGCTATTTGGATATTTTGGATATTACTATTTTTACATGTGCATTTACAAATATTTTATCCCTTTCTGTACATCACCATTTTTATTCTGTGTATGGCTTTCATGGCCACCAGAGTTTTTTTTTATTGCAATCCCATTTTGTCTATGTGTGCTGTTCTTATTTATGGCATCTGTCCTAGTTTGCTTCTTTATAGATGTGATAAAATACTCAGACTAAAGCAACTTAATGAGGAAAGGGTTTATTTGATTTACACTTACAGGTCATAATCTATCGCTGAGAACTGAAGCAGAAAACATGGAAGAATGCTGCTTACAGCTTGTCCAATGGATCATGCTCAGCTAGCCAGGCCTTCTTGCTAAGAGATGGAGTTGCCCACAGTGGACTAGGCCCTCCCAAATCACCAATCAAGACAGTGTCTTACAGACATGAGCACATACCAATGTGATTTAGATACTTCAACTAAAATATCTTCTTCTCAGGTGATTCTAGGTTTTGTCAAATTGAGAATAAAAATCAAACAGCATAGTATTATATATTTAAAAACATAGCTAAGATTTCTGTTAAGAATCTATCTCATCGCTCATACTAGTATTTGCTTCTAGTAACTTTATAGTTTCAAGTCTTACTTTGAAATCTTTGTTCCCTTTGAGTGGATTATTGGGAATGATGTGAAAGAAGTGTCCAATTTCCTTCTGCACATCCAGCTTTGTATCACCAGTTCTCAAAGAAACTTTTGCCCATTGTGTGTTCTTGGTAGTCTTGTCAAAGATCAACGGACCAAATAATCCATGTTTCCTCTATTCTAATTCTGAGTGTATATTCTATTCCATTTGTTTATCATGTTCTTGGTATTCTTGTCAAAGGGTAATTGACCATGTAAGCCATATGCCCTATATTCTAATTCTGAGTGTATGTTCTATTTTATTTGTTCATTTGTATGTTCTATTTTATTTGTTCTTGATAAAGATCAATGAACAATATAAGCCCTGTGTCCTCTATTCTAATTCTGAACTTCTGTTCTGTTCCATTTGTTTATCTTTCTGTTTTTATGCTTGCATGATGCTTTTTTAATGAAATTTTTGTAACACAATTCTGAAATTAGGAAGTGTGATGTCTCCAGCTATGTTCTTATATAATATGGTTTTAGCTTCTTAGGGTGTGTTATGATTTTGACTGGAAAGTTTGCCAGAGGCTCATGTGTTGAAGACTTGGCCCACAGATGGGAATCTTGAGATGTGACTGAATCATAAGGGTACCAAGTTCAGCAATGAACTAATCAGTTGATGAATACATAGATAAATGAGATATTGAGAAGTAGGGACTTGTTGGAAGAAGTAGGTCATTGCTGTCGGTCTTGCCTTGGAAGAAAGTAGGTGGTCCCTGTTCTCTTTCCCTCACTTCTTCTCCTCCTTCCACTTCCCTATGCCCTTCCTGGACTTCAGCAATTCACCCTCCCACACTCTTATGTTGCCATTATATTTTGGCTCAACTCAGATCAAAACAGTAGAACCAGTTGACCAAGAGCTGAAATCTCTAAAACTATAAATTAAAACAAGTCATTCTCCCTCTGAATTGATTTTCTCAGGTATTTTTCATAGTGGTGGAAAATTCAAACACAAATTCTTTCGTATTCAACGTAAATTTTAGGAATACATGCCCCTGGCTCCCAAGTGCTGGCATTAAAGTTATGTACCACCATCACACAGCTTTATTTTTTAATTTTTGTTTTAGATTTATTTTATTATTCTATATGTGTGTGAAGAGACACCAGGAAAATGTTTAATTGGGGCTGGCTTACAGTTGCAAAGATTCAGTCCACTATCATCATGGTGGAAAGGAAGGCAGCATCAAGTCCAGCCAGCCATGGTACTAAAAGAACTGACAGCTCTACATCTTGATCCAAAGGCAGCCAGGAGAAGACTGCAGGCAGCTAGAAGGAGGATCTCTTTCTCCACTGGGCAGAGCCTGAACATAAGAGCCTCAAAGCCCATCTCTACAGTGACACTCTTCATCCAATAAGGCCACAACTACCCCAACAAGGACACATCTCCAAATAGTGCCACTCCTTGGGCCAATCAGATTCAAACTACCACAATATGTATGATGTTTGTCCTGCCTGTATGTATGCATAACATGTGCATGCTTGGTGCCTGAGGAGGCCAGTGTGTTTGTCACCTTTTGGTTACATTTATTTCTATTTATTTTATTTGCTGTGGTGGTTTGAATATGCTTGGCCCAGAAAATGGAATTATTAGAAACTGTGACCTTTTTGGAAAAAGTATGTCACTTTAGGGGTGGGCTTTGAGACCATGCTTCTAGAAGCCTGAGGATGCCAGAGTCTTCTGTTTGCTTTTGGAACAAGATATTGAACTCTGAGCTCCTTCAGTGCCGTACCTACTTGAATGGTGACATGCTTCCTGCCATGATGATAATGGACCGAATCTCCAAACCTGTAAGCCAGCCACAATGAAATACTGCCCTTTATAAAAGATGCCTTGGTCTTGGTGTCTCTTCCCAGCAATACAAATTATATCTAAGTTATTTGCCTTATTTTAAAATTTGTTGCTATTTTGATTGGGATCACTATTTTGTTTCCTTTCAGGTTGGTTATTCACATACAGAAATTAAATTGGTTTTGTTTGTTGTTATTGCAGTCTACAGATTCCCTGAATTCATTTATTTTTCTAACAGATTAAAAAAAATAGTATCTTTAGAGTTTTCTAAATATATTATCATGTGAGCTTCAATCACACAATTTTCTATTTTAATTTAGAAGACATTACTGGTTTGTCTTGTTGAATTTTTCTGGTCTAGGTGCTCACAACGATGCTTGTGCCAGTCGGTTTTAGCATCACTGAGACCAAACTAGAAACAATGTAAGTTTCAAGTAATTCTGTAATTATTAATTAAAATTAACCACTCAAATACATTCCTGTTAGTTTGACCCCCCAAACACATCTCTTTAAACCATAAAATTCTACCATTGGCCGGTTAGTAGTCCATCTTACAATGCAAAGTGCATTTCATTTGTGCTATGAGTATATATAGTCTTAACCCTGATGATGTCGTTTAAGGCTCTAGTTTAAAATCTTCTATGAGACTTTAGGGAACTCTCAGCTGCAAGCCTTCATAAAGATCAGAAAGCAGATTACATCCATCCACTGTGCAATACCTCAAGTAAACATTCTGGAATAAGTGGGGAATATCAAAGATGTAATTGACCAGAACAAGATAAAAATCCACAAGGGCAAATATTGAGTTCTCTAGCTCCATGTCTCATATCCACACAAAGTGGCATGAGCTCCCAGGTCCTTTCACAACTCTACTTTGATGGCCTTGTTGACTGTAACCCACTTGACTTGCTTAGCCTCTCTTTTGGGCTGGCTTTGTTATTTTCTTCACCAGAATTACCCAGTAAGGTCTCCTTCTGGCATCTAGGCTATCTCTAGCCTGTATCTCCAAATTCCAGAAGCTTTTTAATCTGTGTCTTCAGGGAGATACATTCATGGTCCCACTCTTCTGGTGCTGATTTTTGTATTGGTTACATTTAATGGATGACAAAATATCTAAGAGAAAGATTTGCTTGTCTTATGATTTTAGTGGTTTCTATACATTGTGACTGGGAGGGAATGGTGGAACTATACCACTGCAAATAGGAAGCAGAGTAGATGGAACAGTGAAGTGGAAGTTTGAGGGTTCTTTGAAAAGTTGGTTGGATGGTGTTTTGCTGGGGCAAACATGTGAAGGAACATTTAGCTGAAGTGGATACAGGTGAAAGACTAAGGTAGACTCATGAAGGAACGTTTAGCTGAAGCAGACATAGGAGAGAAGATGTTCTAATAAAGCGAGCATGTGAAAGGACAGGTGATGAAGGATTTTTTGCTAACAACAGGCATGTATTGGTCCATCTTACATTGTGTAGTTGAGCTGCATTTGTCAGGATTCCATAGGAAAAAAAATGCACCAAAAAACTTCTGGTGGTGTGCTGCAGTTTCTTGCTATTTCCACAAACTTGGGCTGATTTACAGAGTGTTGTTAGCTGAGACAGATGCACATGCTGAGGTGAGACCCATGGAGGGCACATGATGTTTGAAGGGCGTAAATAGAACACGATGGGCAGTGACGGAGACTGAGTTATGCTTGCTTATAGAGATAGCTACTCTTGTGGATCTCAAGTCTTAGCCGATCTTCACTTCCCTGAATGAGACACAGCTGAGAACTTCTCCTGACATTTTTCTGGGTCCCTCTGGGTCTTTCCTACTGACTCCTGCCAAGGCTGAGGCCTGGCTATCTCTGTTAGGGAGTGCCACCACTGATGATTCTCGTTTGCTATCCCAACACTACCAAACTGGACTGCTGGTGCATCCATAAAGTGTTTGTGAGTGGATGGAGCTATCACCGCTAACCTGTTAACCGAACTGCTAATTTCCAGACAACACAGATGGGACTTGCTTCAAAGGAATTTTCTAAACAGGTCCACTTCCCCAGTATCCTTCCTTTTCCACTACCTCTGGTGGGTGGTGAGCTAAAGGGAGATTAAAGCATTTAAAAACTATCATTATATGTAGGATTTAAAAAATTAAAGTTACAGACCAGTAACCTAAAAGGCGACAAGACAGATGTCACAAAGACAGACCACCCTAATGACGTACATTCTCTAACTAGGCCCTACCTTCTGTAATTGAACCACCTATCAATATTCTATTTAAATTTCAAATCATCAATGAGTTATGCTGTTTGTGAAGTCAGAACTCTCTTGATTTCATTTTTTCCCTCTGAAAATGTCATAACAGACACATCTGGAATTATGCCATACTAATCTCCCAGGTGCTTCTCAATCAAATCCATTCAAGCTGTCAATCACAATGTTGGCTTGTAGTGGTGGTTATGGACACCTTGTAGCAGCTTCTACATGGAAGCTTTCCAGGTTTTCTTGGTAAACTATATTAGCAGTGGGCTTGGGCTGAAGTAAATTTATTTAATATGGTTTTTGTTACAGGATATGAATTTTCTCAAATGCTTTTTGTCTCTGTTAAGTGACTATGAGTTCTTTCTTTCTTATTGATAATGTCATATATCACAATGATTCATGTGTATTAAACCAATTGTTGAATCCTAGGGATAAGTTCTAACTGGTCAAGTTGGGCAGTACTCTTACTGTGCAGCTTGCTAGTCTTTCATTGAAAATATTTTGAGTCTAAATTTTTTTGGTGCCTTTGTTTTGTTTTGGCCTCAAGATGGTGCTATCTTTTGCTGTTAGTTATGTTCAGAGGTCTGCTGGACACATCCTGGAGGTATCTGAGGGTTTCTCAATTGAAAGATTCCTTCATTACATTGGCCTGTGGGCACACCTGTGGGGCATTTCCATGCGTGTGAATCGATGTTAGAGTGATGAGCCCACTTTTGGACAGTGCTAACCTGGGCAGGTGGACTGAGCTGTATAAGAAAGATAGGTAAATGTGAACATGGAAACAACCTAGTAAGAATTCTTCTATAATCTCTGCTTCAAGTTCCTGTCTTGAGTTCCTTCTCTTACTTCCTTCAATGGTGGACTATAACCTGTGCAATGAAATAAACCTATTTCCCACCAGATTGCTTCTAATTATGTTGTTTGTCTCAGTAATAGAAAGGAATATAGAATACCTCAGAAATAAAACTGGAACTGATTTTTTAATTAATTAATTGACTGATTAGTTTTTATGATACAATACCTGTATTTATTCTTTGCAGTTTTCATATATACATTCTATATATTTCCCCCCTCTCAACTTTTCACTTTATTTTATTTTTTGGAAGTTTTTTTTTTAATGCTAGATTTTATTGGTTATTTTAGTCATTTTGACGTAAAAATTCTTTATACATTTCTTATGTGAGTCATTTATCATGTATTCCACATCTTCAAATATGTATTATAGTCTTTCACTCTGAAACATGTTATTTAATTTTCTGCACTTAAAACTTTAAATGAACCCAATTTGGTGATATTTTTTCTGTCATAATTAATGCTGTTGATTTTCAGGTTTTAAAAATACTCACCTATTTCAAATTCATAAAAATACCCTACAAGTCCTAAAATTTTTACTGCTATACCTTTCATATTCGCCTATGGCCTATCTAAAATTTATTTCTTCACATGGGACAGGAATTTGTTTTTCATATAAATATATAAGCCAGTGCAATCACTGAGGAGATCACGACTTTCTATAGATGTAGTTCTTGTGTCATACTTTTGAGGTTGCACGGTGTAGTTCAGTATCCATGTGGTATTTTTCCAGATTCTTTAGTCATTCACTTTTCTCATGTTTTCACAACAAAATGTCTTTCTAGATCAGCTCCACTTGCTACTTAGGTAGGTCCACAGGTTTTCTTCTTCATGATTATTTTTGCTATTTCAAACTAAAATTTTATTCCCAAAGAAAGTTTAGATTAACTATGTGTGTTTCCTCAGGAAAGATCACTGAACTTTTGTTAAAAACAACTTTGTTTCTTTGGTCCTTCTGAGTGATGAGCAGATTGGATGCAGCTTTGTCATGCTGGTGAGTCACATGGATTGCTGTCCGAAGGCTATGCCAACCTCTCATTGGCAAATCAAACCTAGTTCAATCATGGCACACTTTTCTTTTGACAGAGGTTTGCTAAAGAGTTGTTCAGCATTTCTGTATGTGTTGTCACAGGGAAGTTCCTTATGATCTTCATCTTTTGGGATGAGCTTCTCATGTTTTATGCCAAAAGTATGTTGGGCTCATAATACATCTTGGAAGGATTTCCTTTTTTTCCCTATTCTTTGTTTTTTTTTAAAATTTAAATTTGTGTTAATATGTAAATATTCAAAGAATGTCACATGCTACCTGTCTGGAGATATTTATTAAAGAGTCTTTTTTTTTCTCATGTATTCATTTATTTTGTGTATGTGTGTGACTGTATCAGTACACATGCACCGTGGAGCACATGTGGAGGTTTGGGAACATTTGCAGTCAGTCTTCTTCTTTCATCATGTGGGATGCAGGTATGTAGCTCAAATCATCAGGCTTAACAGCAAGAGCCCTGCCCCTGAGCCATCGCATCTACACACAGATTCATTTCTTTAATACATATTAAAATGATTCAAGTTTTAATAATTTTCCTTTGGCTATTCAATAATTTTGAGTTGTTCTGTTATTGTTACTTGCCAGCTTTCTTCTATCTTCAAACATTACAAACACTTCCATAGCAATATATTATATTTCTAACATCTTACTTTATTTCTAGATAGCAATATCTTCTCTGTTTTGCTTCATGATGAAGTCTTACCATCTATCCCAGGCTGACTTAGAACTTACCATGTGTCCTGGGCTTCAAGCTCATCACTCCTCCTTCAGTCTCGCAGCTAGTGGGGATGCAGACGTGAGCCGCTATAGCGGCTCACCTCCGAAAATCGCCATGCTTTTCTCAGCCTCAAATGTTACTACATTTTACAAAGAAATGTCTTCTCACTTCTCTCTTACTTGTTTAATTTCTAGTCTATGAATTTCTGATCTTGTTTTAATTTTTTTCTTTCTCCATTTGTTTTTTGAGTGGGACACTGTAACAATTGCCACTTTCTTCTTTTCTGTCCCACATTTAAGACAATAACTTCCCACCCAACAGCTTCACATACCTCTCCTAATATCTACTGTGACTATTTCATTACCATTTCAAGTAAAATTACCATATTTCTTGAAAACAATTTTTCACACATCTTTTCTTTATTTAGAAAGGCATTATTCAAAACACAAACATGGAGAGACTTTCTGATTACATTTTGACACTTATTTCTTCTGTATTTTTATTCTGATGATATAATCTTGTTCCAAATTATTTTAATTATTTGTCATTTATTGAGACTTTCTGGTTCATTATATGGTTAATTATGCTAAATATTTCACAACCTTTGAAAAGAATGTGCACTCTGAGTTAGTAGGTGCTATATTTTCTATGTATAAGTTAAGTATGTTAGATTTATTATTCAGATAGTAATCTTACTGACATTTTCCAATTTAGTCACAAAAGCAATGTTAGATCACTGTAAAGTATTATTCTGAATTTCTGCTAAAGATCTTTGTTTTCAATTTTTCTTTGTTACCATTAATAGAGTAACCATTGTTAGGTTAATCTTTACATGGTTTGTGTTTGTTTCTTAGCGCTTTACTTTTGACCTTTCTCTGTTGAGAGCTAGTCTATTAATAAGAACCATATAGTCCCGTCTTTCTCTGCATTGAAACATTTAATCTAATTCCATTTAATGCAACTGTATAATATATACAATGTGTGTGTGTGTGTGTGTGTGTGTGTGTGTACAGTTTTGTCTCCAATATTTTTGAAAACACATTTTTACTTTTAATTGGCACATGGTACTTTTCCATGCTTATGGAATGCAGTGTGACATTTCAATATGTGTAATGATCAGATCAGATCAGATCAGATCAATTGGCACATCTCTCACCTCAGATATTCATCATGTCTTTGTGTTAGGAACACTCAAAATGCTAATAGCAACACTCAAAATGCTAATAGCTCTTTCTAAGTATTTAATTAATTATTGTCAGCTGTAATTATTCTGCCACAATATCGAACATTTTGGAACTATTGTAAATGAAGTGGTTGTGGATATTATCATGAATGGATTTGGTGACTCTGTGAGCTCAGCGCTCCACAGTATAAACCTAGCAATGAAGGTTCTGAATCTTAGGGGAGTGCATATTGACTGCTGCTTTTTCAATCTTATATATCAGTTTGCTTTGAAACAGACTCCATATGGTGGCTCGAATAAAAAATGGCCCCAATAGACTCTATGAGAGTGGCACTATTAGGGGGTATGGCCTTATTGGAGTGGGTGTGGCACTGTTTGAGAAAGTATGTCTTAGTCACTTCCTGTTGCCTGCAGATTGAGATGTAGAACTCTCAGCTCCTTCTGCAAGCACTATGTCTGCCTGTATGCCACCATGCTTCCTGCTATGGTGATAGTAGACTAAACCCCTGAACTGTAAGCCAGTCTTAATCAAATATTTAACTTTATAAGACTTGCCATGGTTATGGTGTTTCCTCACAGCAATAAAACCCTAAGAAACTGCATATGAGTGTTTCAGTACTTCTACATCCTTTGAAGTAAGGTTTTTCATTTAAATTTTAGTATTTTATGATGCTCTATGCATTTTACTGTATTTTAAAGATTTGTTTATTACTAACCACCCGCCCATTGTGTGTGTTTGTGTGTGTGTGTGTGTGTGTGTGTGTGTGTACAAGGGCTTGCAGAAGCCAGGAAAGGCCACTGGATCTCCAGAAGATGGAGTTACGAGCATCTGAGAGCCACCTGATGGATAATCAGTTCTGTTCTACTGTGGACTTGCACAGTATTTGGCCCTCTCACAGTCCTCAAACAATGAGGTCAACTGATTACCAACCAGTACCTCTAATAATTTGAGTCCAAGTGAAGATTTTCTCCTTATAAGTTGATCATCTCTGGAATTTTTTTTTATAGTTATAGATCTACTAGAGTTGCCTAAGGTTTCATGTTAAGAATGTTCAAGCATTTGTCTAGTTTTACTTACCACTTACCATGTTTTAATCTTTTTAATTGGTTGAATGGTACAAACGTAGTTATTTATTCAGGAGTATTTTAATGAAAGCCACTCCATTTGATTTTCCTATACCTATAATGGGCATTTTTCTCGGCAGGTGACTCTTTTCTTTCAGCTCCTTCAGACTGTGGTACCACTGACTTTTGGATTTTGTTTGTTTCTGTGGAGAAATTATAAATCTTATGTTACATCTCTTAAAGTTAACACACTCCTTTTCTTGTAAACAGTTTGAAAGGGTTTCACAGTCCATTCATTTTTATCCTATGTTTTTATTAGTTCTTTGAGAATTTCATAAATGTATTATAATCATATTTACCCCCCACCAGACTTTTCCCATACCCATTACCCCTTCTAAATCCATTCTACTTTATGTCCTCATTTTTGTTTTTTTTTAATCTGTCAAGTCCAGTTTGTGCTATACTGCTGGATGCATGGCCTTCCACTGCAGTGTGGTTGATATTCCAGGGGCCATGCCCATAAAGAAAAGTGGCTTTTTCTCTCCCAGCGACTATCAAGTGCTAATAGCTCTGTAGCGAATGGTGAGAATTTGCCCCCATCTCTCCTCTCCATGCTGGGATTTTGTCTTGTTCATCCTTGTTGTAACTACTGTGTATTCATATATATAACTGCTGTATTTGGGAAACACTTTTCTTCTTGTCATCCACCATTTGTGACTCTTCAAATCTGTCCCTTCTTCTGTAATGATCCCATGGGAGGAGAGGATGTGATACAGATGTCACATTTAGGATTGAACATTCCACAGTCTCGTATTCCTATACCTTGCTCAGTGATAATTTGTGTTCACAGCCATCTACTGCAAAAAGAAGCTTCTGTGATGAGCACTGACAGAGAAATTAATCTATGGTGTAGCAGTAAGTGTTTTACAACTCAGTTTAATACAAAGCTCAGACAGTTTATGATCTATTAAGCCACATATTCTTAGTTGTAGTAATGGTGTCAGGTGCTGGTTTTATTTTGTGAAATAGACCTTAAATCCAACCATAAAGAAGATGGTTACCCCTATGGCATTTATGCCATTATTACACCCACCCATAGGCAGGTCATGCTAAACCAATCATTATTATAACTTGCAAAATTCACATCTGAATAAACTGATGATTATTTCTCTCATTTGGTATCATGCGTGGCATCTTCTATCACTATGAAAGCTATTGAAACTTCCAGGTCAATACCAAATTGATTTCTCCATGTTATATGATTCAAAAATGTGGTGTCTTTAGCAGTAGGGTCTTACTGTCAAGTTCTGGAAGGTAACCATGAACAATGGTAATAGCCTATTTAGGGGCTGAGTTAGTCTGTGTTGTCTAGAACAAATAGATCTTCTACAGCTATACCACTCTTGGGCATATATTCAGGAGTGATATATTTGTGTTAGGAACTTTGTATCCTACTTTAGAGAAAGAATAATCAGTGTTCATCACGGCCCTATTCACAATGGTCAGGAAATGTAAACAATATAGATGCCCACCAACTGCCGAATGGATAATGAAAATATGGTACAGTTGTACATTAAGTACTACTTAGATATTAAAATAAAATTATGACTTCACAGATAAATGGATGGAGCTGGAAATAGTCATTCTGAGTGAGATAGCTCAGATCCAGAAAGAGAAATATGTTTTCTCTCATTTGTGGGTGTTAGTGTTAAATCTTCTGATATGAGAGTGTCATTTGGAATATCCATATTTAAATGGAATTGTTTTAATTTTCCATGTGTGTGTATAATATGTATGTACACACATATATAATAGGCAGTGATATATATGTATATATGTATACACACACACACACACACACACACACACACACATATATATATATATATATATATATATATATATATATATATATATATTCATATTCTTGACTCCCAATTGTTTAATGCAGGGTCTCTTGCTGCTCAGTGCTATGTTCATCAGGCTAGTTGGACTCTTAGATTCCAGGGATTCTCTTCTCTCTATTTCTCTTATGGCTTATGCATGTGGAGTTTATTGCTATACTCTACTGCATCCAGCTTTAGGTGGGCTCTGGAGATACAAATTTCAGTCCTCATACACTCATGATGTTTTAGCTTCTTTTTTGTTGCTGTTATAAAATAGTCTGACAAAAGGAACTTGAGGAAGAAAGAATTTATTTTAGTTTATAGTTTGGTGCATAGTCCATCAAAGCAAAAAAAAAAAAAAAAAAGTCGAGGCAGCAGAATCTTGAAGTAGCTCATTATATTATGTTCACAGTCAAAAAAGGAAAGCAAACTACTGTGTGCATACTATTGCTCAGCTTGCTTTCTTCACTCTTCCACAATCCAGGATCGTCTGTGTAGGGAATAGTGCTACCCACAGTAGGCAGGTCTTCCTGTCTCTATTAAGGCAATCATGATAATCTGCTACAGGCAGGGTCAGAGCCTCAACTCAAAGGTGAGTCTAGAGTTTTATCAAGTTGATTGTTACCACTGAATGTAACACAAAGCAAGCACTTTGTCCACTGAGCTATTTCCACAGCATTCATTTTATTTTGTCCTCCATTGGTTTTAAATTGAGAAGATTGGGTCTACATTTCTTTTTCTCTTTTGTCTTCAAAATTTCTCCAGTGATTCTCGAATGGGTGATTTAATTATTTAAGCCATTTTGGAAAATATATTTATAATCTTTTCAAAGTTTGCTTCTGTCTGCTTCTTTTTCGCCTTTCCACTCTTCCTAGGAATTAGTTAAAATATGTTACATATCTTTACTGTGGCTTGACCGTTTATTAGGTTGAATTATCTAGTTTTCAGTCTTTTGCTGTTTTGAAACACGGTGGTCCAGGCTGGCCTTAACTAGATCCTCTGGACCCAGCCTTCTGGGTGCTGGAACTATAAGCATGCACCACTGCTTCCAGCTCTTGATATTCATCCTGAATAGTCTAATCACCAATTTTCTAACTTAGTAATCCTCTTTTTATATCTACCAGACTAATGTTTAAACAAAATTTTAGTTTTCATTACTACACTCATTTTCATCATTAGACTTGCTATAGGATTTTTTTTTTAATGTAGCTTCAATATGTCTGGTGAAAATTTCTACCTTGACATACATTTTCTTGAGTTAGTCATTATAGTTTTTATGCTTGGAGAGCCTGTGATTTGAAGATCCATGGATAAGCTTGATTGTTTACTAGTTTTTACTCTGTTTTGTGGTCTATTCAACATTTAAGTAAGTTGAATTTTGGATGGGCAAGATGGCTCAGTTTGTAAAGTGCTTACTGTGAAGGTGTGAGGACCCAGGTTCTAATCCCCAGTACTTATATAAAGCTGAGGGAGGTAGCACACATTGGTAATTCCAGTGTTCCCATTGTGAAATGGGACATGGAATCAAAAGAATTCTATAAAATGGACCAGCTAGAACAGTGAATGTAGCATCAGACAACAAAGAGAACAGGTCTCAAACATGGTGGATAACAGGATTGGTAGCCTAGGATCTCTGAGCCCCACACATACTCCATGGAAACTCCCATACCTACACTTATACAAATGTGTGTGCATGCGCACCCTGTTTGTATGCCTGTTTTTCTCTTCCCTCTCTCTCTAACACACGCATACTTTTTTCTCTGTATGTCTATCTGTTGTTCTTTCCTCCTTCTCTAATGCACATGCACACGAGAGAGAGAGAGAGAGAGAGAGAAAGAGAGAGAGAGAGAGAGAGAGAGAGAGAGAGAGAGAGAGAGAGTTGAAAAACTGAATTTTTGTTACATTACATTAAAAACACATAAAAGCAGTAGAGGCTCGGAATGACTATATACTGAACAGCATGGTTTCTTTTAATTGGGGCAACTTTTACTAAACATGGCACCTTACGTCTATCAAAGAGGACACTGTGAAGCTGAGCTATCAGTTTGTGAATTCTATTATATCGCTCATTTCTCCCTGTCCCAAAGGTGTAGTTTCCCAGGTTATCAATGTAAAGTCTAAAATATCTTGAAGTGTCTTTCCTAAATTCATTTTTCCTTCACTATTTACAAAACTTTGATTTTTCCAAAGAGATTTTCTAGTTAGTTTCTCTTCATGCTTAGCTTAGGAAATTAGAGTCTCCTTTGATCAGATTGGAATGTCCAAACTACATTTTTGTATTTATCTTTCAGCTAAGACTCTTTGCTTGAGTTGTTGCTTTTTTTATTTTTTTTTAAAAAAATCTTTACTATTATTGTTGCCTTAGTTTTTCTTTTCTTCCCTTTTATTAAATATTGGTTCTTTGTCATATATTATAATATGAATACAGTTTCCCTTCTCTTCCCTTCTCTCTACTTCCCACCTCCTTTCCCATCTGGATTCATTACCTTTATTTCTCTCATTAGAAAAGAGCAAGGTTCTAAGAGAGAGAAACCAAAGTTAACAAAATAAAATATAATAAGATAAATAAGAATTATACTATTGAAGTTGGATAAGCCAAGCCAACAACAACAACAACAAAAGAGCTTCAAGAAAAGAGACAAGAATCAGAGGCCCACTCGTCTATATATTCAGGAGTTGGATAAAAGCAATAAACTGAAAGCTATAGTACATATCCAGAAGACCTGGTGAGGACCCATGTAAACACCACAATTTCTGCTTCAGCCTCTGTGAGCTCATATGAACTCTGCTCAGTTAATTCAAGGGTCCTTTTTCTCCTGGTGTCCTCTGTCTCCTTTGTTTCCCTCTCTCTTTCTGCCTTCTTTTCCATTGGGTTACCTGAGCTCTGAGAGGGGATGGATTTGAAGGAGACATCTCATTTAGAGTTTTGTGTTCCAAGGTTTCTCCCCCCCCCCCCGTGTGTGTGTGTGCCTGTGAGTCTGTGTGTGTGTGTGTCTTCGTGTGTGTTACACCTGGATGTGGGTGTCTTAGGACTCTCTCTGTATGTTTGTTTCCATCTGCTGTGAGAGGAAGCCTCTGTGATGATGGTTGAAGAAGACACCAATCTATGAGGATAGTAGAATATCATTAGGAGTCATTTTATCATACCCCTCCCCTTTTAAAAAGTCAGTAGTATTTGTATCTAGGTCTCTGGGCTATCTAGTCTCCTGGTTCTCAGCCAGCCATGCAGTGTCAGGTATGGGTTCCATCTCATAATAATTATGGGTTACTAATTAATTATGGTTACTTCCATAAGGCTTATGACACCATTGCCTCAATGTATTTTTCAAGCAAAATAGATTGTAGATCAAAGATTTTGTGGTTGGATTGGCATTATGTTCCTCTTTTGGTAGCCTAGAGTACATTCTCATACTAAAAACACTAGAATATAGAAGTAAAGGTTCTATGTAGCACCAGCTTGACCATTCCATATTTAATGAGCTGTGTGGGTGTTGTCTTCAGCGTTGGGGTCTTGCTGTCAATTTGTGGACAGCAACCTATTATTTTGGCAAAAATCTCAGTTGTTTCAGGATTCCCATGAAACCCTTTAGACCAACAACTCAATTTCATGAAACCCAGTCCTAATACTAGATGCTTCATTTGGTGACAAGAGATGAGCAACTGGGATGTTCATCGCCCCATTAGTTGGAGGCTTCATTGGGATTGCCTTCATATATCATAGGAATTTCCCACTGCACTAGGTTTCTATATTATCCCTCAAATGCCTTCAGCTCTTGTGGGGCAGTGGACCATGAAAGGTAGCCTGATCCCTGGTTGAACTAAGGCTAGAAGCCCTGGAGTCGCTGAAGGGACAGTAGGAGCTTTGCCTGCTCCTGGACACCAGGCCCCTGTCATTAGCCACAGCCCTCCAATAGATTTGTAACCATCAGTCATGTAAGAGCAATGTCTCAAACCCCTCCACATGTAGAAGATGTGACCACAGGTCACATAGGCTCAAGACAGATCTCCATTTTAATGAGGTACATAGAGGCTTGGAGGGCTTAGCCAATAAGCTTTCCTTCCCAGACATTCCTTCCTGCAAAAGGTATCTAACCTCAGGTCCACCCTGAGAAGTAGGGTATGATTTTACACATCCACTTTCTGCCGTGACAACAAATGCCTTAAAACTATGGTCCGTCTCTTCTTTGGCATCCACCTTGGGGAGCCACAGAGATGGCCTTTGCAATCACAGTGAGACCAGCTGGAGCTCCCCTCCCCACTCCACTCCTGGTTCCAGGTAAGATTCAGTCTGCAAGCTGCCACTCCTCACCTGCCCAGAAACGGTGTTGGGTAAGCACAGTCAAACTTCCCTGCATCCTGCCTAGCCAAGCGGCTATGCCCTGTGGCGGAGCAGATACAAGGACCCATAACCCTACAAGTTCTAGCTGTCTTTCCCCTCATTTCCTCTTTCAATCTTATCTCCTCTCCCGCTTTCCAACTGATCTTCTCATTCTCATCCCCCTCTAGTCTACCCATAAAATCTATTCTATCCCCTCCTCCCACACTGGGGAGATTTCATGTGTACCCCTAGTCCTGTCCCTATGACTAACCTTTCTGTGTTTACAGATTGTAGCTTGCTTATCATTTATTTAATGGCTAATATTCACTCTCACCAAGAGATAGGTCATCTAGCCAAAAGCTAAACTGAAAATTGCTAGAGATAGTAGACATTATAAACTAAGTGGTCCTAATAGATATTTTACAGAACATTTCACCTTAACACATGCCCCCCCCCAACACGCACGCGCACAGAATATATTTTTCTTTGTACCTCATGGAACTTTCTCCAAAATTGATCACATACTCAACTGCAAAGCAAACCCCAAAAGATACTAGAGAATCAAAATAAATGCTCGCATTCTATCAGACCACCATGAATTGAAGTTGGATAGCAACAACAAAATTAACAACAGAAAGCTTACAAATTCATGAAAACTGAACAAGTCCGTACTGAATGAAACACGGGCTGAGATAGAAATTAAGAAAGAAATCGAAGATTTAAGAATTGACTGAAAATGAATACACATCATGTCCAAACTTACGAGACACAATGAAGGTGACTCTAAAAGAAAAGTTCATAGCACCAAGTGTGTATGTACGTAGTGTAAAAAAAATAAATTAACAGACCAAATAAGTTGGAGCTATCTCATATCAGTAACTTAACAACACACCTGAAAGCTCTAGAACCAAAAGAAGACATTATATCCAAAAGGAAGAGATGACAAGAAATAATCAGACTCAGGGCTGAAACCAATAAAATAGAAACAAATAAAATAATTCAAAGAATCAATAAAACAAAGAATTGGTTCTTTCAGAAAATCAGTAAGACTTATAAACTTTTATTCAAATGAACTAAAAACTGGGGCGTCCAAATTAACAAAATCAGAAATGAAAAGGGGAACATAGCAACTGACTCCAAGAGAATCCAGAGAATCTTAAGGACATACTTTGAAAACCTGTACGTCACCAAATTGGAAAATCTACAAGAAATGGATTAATATTCTCAACAGATATCAGTTTAGTCTTTATTTCTTCAGGTATTGAGAGCTGCCATAAGGTGAAAGGAAATCAGATGTCAGCCTCCTCTTGATGGTCTTGTGTTATCCTTGGCCCTGCTCTTTCAAGTAGAAACTAAAGAATTTGAGGAATTCTCTTATGCCTTCAAACTGACTTCTAAGCATTTTAAGTCACATCTGATTGCTTTGGCTGAAACATATGGTCTCTGAAAAATTGTTTCCGGACTCAAACGTAGAAGTCCTTATAATATAAAACTGACCTTCATTAGCTTTATTTGGGGGTGTTTAGTATACATTTGTTGACAAATTCAGTACTGTTTTAAATAAATTGCATTTGATATCAGGATCCTGTACCTCTTATATAATAAGAATGAAAGCATTCTTATTTCTTTTCAAAGCCCAGTTTATTTTACACATTTACAAAAAAATAATAAATAAAAAGAAGAGAGAGGAGGAGGGGGAGGAGGAAGAGGAGGAGGAGGAGGAGGAAGAGGAGGAGAATTTGTTTATCTGTAGACTTGTTTCACATTCTCAAGGTTTACTAGAGAAGCTCAATGTCATCATTTCTAGGGAAGACATTCTATTGCCTATATATTTAAGTAATATATGTAATTGATGATTTCAATTTTAATCAGCAGGACACTTTCATATTTTACATAAATTTCTTTAATATTTAAATGTTTATAGTATTAAATATCTATAATATTTATAGTATTCTTGTTGTCCTGATTTTGATTTTTTATTACTCTTTATAAGATTTTAAAATTTTTTATATTTTATTCCTTAAATTTTTCAGATGTTCTGTTCACATACTCTTTCATTTAGTTAAAATTGCCTCTATCTTTATTTCCCTTTTATACTTCCTTATGATTATGGAGTTTTTCTATCTTAGCTAGTCAGTTATTTTACTTCTATTCTTTCTTATGTTGTGATAAAAATCAAGAAAAGTCCCTCTTGTTTTTGTAGAATTGTAGCTAGATTGTGTGACCTTTTATTGTTTAATGCTTTTATTTTGGTTATTTAAACATCAGGTTTCTTTTTTTAACTTGAAAGTTTTTCTTTTCCATTAAAATTTTTTTATAAGTCCTTTTACCTTGCCATGTGATTTGATGTTTAATGGTATTTCCTTTCTTTGATTCTCAGTTTTATGGCACTCAAGACAGAATTGGCCTGGAAAATACTGAAATTTAATAAATTCTTCATGAGGGAAGAAATGAACTTTAGTAAATGCTTCATTAGCCTGTGTTATGAGTTACATTTTTTATTTGTAGAATTTGGGCATCAGTATGTAGCTATAAAGAAAACATTAATCCTGCAAATTACATATTCCATTTTCTATTGCTAAATTAAATTTGTTATTAATTTGTAAATATTTGTGCTTCATATATTCTAATACTTTATTGCTAAATTAATCAGATTCATAATTTTTATTTACATTTAAAAACTTCATGTAATGTTTTCATCTTTTTAATAATTTTGAATGCAACATTCTATGCTTAGTGACATTCATATTTTCTGATATTGGATTTTGAGACTTGAAATTTTTTGTTTGTAAAAACACATTTTATTTTATAGATCTAGTTTCCTTGCCCATGTCAAAAGATTTTATCATTTGACAAATGATGTATCCCACATACAATTCCTTTATTTTTGTCTTACATTATTTTGACTTAGATTTTATATTTTAATAGTTTATCTTCCTATTCTATACATATTTATAGAACATCTTATTTAAAATTGTCTCCAATTAATCAGAATTTTTACAATATGTTCCTAAGTAGACAAGTGTTTTCAGAAAAAAGCAGAACCAATATGGTGTGTGTGTGTGTGTGTGTTGTGTGTGTGTACAAGTTAGCACCCATTAATGCTCATCCAATTACTAAAAGTGTTCTATAACAACCAATAATTTATGTCATTTTCTTTTCATTTTTTATCTTTGATGTTATTTGACAACTTCATTTGAAAAAAGAAAGGTGCTTAATAAATATTCCTTAGTGACACAGTTCTTGGCTACTGCAATCTTTTCTTTATTTATCATTGTGTTTGTCCTTCCTGGCTATTTGCTTGGAATCACAACATGGATTTTACCTCCCTTGTAGATTCTACTCAAAGTTCTCTCTGTATTTACTTTGTTCATCAATTCCACAGGTAATAACCTAAAACTGACTCTCTCTCTCTCTCTCTCTCTATATATATATATATATATATATATACATAAATATAAAATATATATAAATATATATATTTTAAATAAATTTATAAATATATATGTGTGTATTTTAAAATATTTATGTATTCATTATTTTTGTGTGTTTGTGTGTGTGCCTGTGTGAGTTTATTTGTACTATGTACATGCAGAATGTATTGAGGCCAAAGGAGTCTTAGGATGCCCTGGAATTTGAGTTTTAGGCAGTTATGAGCTGATGTTGTGGGTGATGAAAATTGAAATTGTGTTCTCTGCAAAAGTAGGAGCATTTTAAACTACCAAACCATCTCTGTGGGCCCCAGTAAGTATCTTTCTTGCTATTCACATATATGATGAGAGTAGGTTCTTCTACTGGGGTATTTGAACTCTGTAAGCCCACCAGAAAATCTGAATTACCATGAACCAGCAGGCAACTGTGAATGCTCTGCTAAGGACTAACTTTCATGCTACAGACACATTGTCATGAGTAGTGACATGTCAAATACAAAATCAATGGGCGATGGAGTTGCACATGTTTGTATACACATGCATACATATACACACATTCATGTATGTGCATGTTTACATATGTATTTATGTGTATATTATATATGTGTGCATATATATGTGACTGCATATAGTATGTATGCATATATGTATACATATTTGTGTATTTGTATATATTTGTGTGTATGTGTATATTTGTATGTGTATGTATATGTGTATACATATCAAATGTATATATATATACATTATATATTATGTAAATGTATATATACATTTGATATATATACACATATATAAATATGTATTTTATGTAAATGTATACATATACAAATATGTATTTGTATTTGTATGTATATGTGTGTATATGTATCCATATGTATGAATGTGTGTCCATTTGTGCATGTGTATATTCATATGTGTCTTTGTGTATATATGTACATGTGTATACATGTATGCATATGTGTGTATGTGTATATATGTAAGTGTGTATATACATGTATATATGCATATATAATGTGGTTAAAATGAAGTCCCTTTTTGTGTGATAGATAAGACCAAAAATCTTTGTATACATGTATGAAATTTTCAAAATATTATTTAATGAAATTAAAATATTATTTAATATACTATATATTTCCTGGCTATTTTTGAAGATGTGTTTGCAGAAGATGTACCTTTCCCTACACTTCCCAGTTCTCTATGCCCCAGTATTTTGATGCTACCAGTCATCTTCATACGTACTTCTTTATGTAATCCCCATACTTTTGGTTGTGCCCTTTTTTCTTTAAAGGCACTTTCAGTTTTCTTTGCTGTCAGTTGTCCTTGACATGAATAGGCCTTGTTGACCTGTGGGACACTATCTTGCTTTTGGTTCTCTTCCTGCCTGTGTGTGGTAACAGCCCTTCTGTTCTGGTCTGTAATTAGCAGTCTGACTGATGTGCATAACTCTCAGATACTTTTAAAGTCTTACCAGTTCTGACCAGTTGTAAGAGTAGACTCTTACGAAATTCAGTGTAAGTGGAGAAAAATATACGATGTAATAAAAATAAATTATTTGGGCTGAAACAAAAAGTCATTTGAGAAATCTTTCATGTTGTTTATTTCCCTTTATTTTTATTTTACTAAGTGTTTTTGTTTATAAAATAAAAAAAAAATGGCAATCCATTCTCAAGTCCCCAAATTTTATTTGCAATTTTACTGGAACACAAAATTCTAAATTTGAGAATTCTTATTTAAGTGTTAGATGTTTTTCTCTACCTAGCCACATTCTGTTGGATAAAATTAGTAATAATGCAAATATTTATCTGACACCTATATATCAGTTCTTGAATCAATACAACTCACACAAAAATATTTAAACCTTAAAATAATTCTGCTACTTTGGTAGACACCAATACTATTCCTATTTTTTTAGGTGGAACAACTAAGGAATAGAGACTTCTTCAAAGACACCCAGTTTGATGGATGCAGGATCAGCATTCCTACATGGCCAGTCTGACCCGTCAACCATAAAAACCTGCTAAATTACTTGCCTGTGACAAACCTGGATCTGCTGATTATGCCTTTGTTATGGACTTTTCTCCTTCCCAGCTCAGGCTGGTGGATTTTCATCTGTATGGACCAAGTATCTCAGAATACAACACTTATTCTGTGTCTTCTTGCTTCTCCATCACTCTTTGTTTTGGGTCTACTGTATTCTTTCCTGAGTGGATAGAGAAGCCCAGGATGAGGAGACATGTGAACAGAGACAGAAGAGAGTGTGGCTTGATTGTTTCTAAAACAATGAATAAATAATCAGTTAGTCAGTCATGTGTGTGTGTGTTATGTTATGTATGTGGCATGTGTCCATGTGTGTACTTGGGGATAGGGCATGTGGACAACCAGGACCTTATGTGTCTTGCTCTCTGACTCTCTACCTTATTTCCTTGAAAGAGGATCTCTCACTGAACTTAGAGCTAGGCCAAGGAATTCTCCTCTCCTCTCCACCTCTCATCCCTGGGTTTAGGTACATGGTTCACTTTGCTCGTCTTTACACATGAGTCCCAGGGATTTGGATTCAGGTCTTTATACAGCATGTTCCCTTACCCATTGGGTTATTATTGCCTGCAGTCCCAAAGTTTTGTTTCTTGATTCTAAACACAGAGCAAAAAAGCTCATCCATGTCCTGTTTGCCAAGAACTCAAAGTTCTTACTACACGTAGGTACTGGAAAAGGGGCCAAGGATCTTCTTCCTTCATGCCTCTCTCTTTTTCTCCTCACTCTTCATCTCCTCCTCCTTTCCCTCTCATTCTCTTCCCCTCCCTTTAACACGCAATGCTGGTCTACACACTATGCTTAAGCATGAGTGTATATTTTCTTCAGTACCTCTCTCTCTTTCATATCTTAATCTTGAAATATTATTTCTCATTTTCCATTCTTTGTAACTTACACTGATTAGCTTTGCTGGTCAACACTTACCATTTTGAGCAGGGCCTCTTCCTCGTTCTTTTTAGCTTAAGATCTGAAAGCAAGCTGCCCTCTTGAACCGTAAGTGATGTTTTCTTTGATAACATCTTTCACTGACTCCATTTTGGCGCAGTTCAGTCAAGTTGAAACAGGACACATTTAATACAAGAGCGGCCGTTTCCTTTTAAGAAGAACAGGTGGACCCTGGGTGACTTTTCTCCCTGATCCCTTCACCACTGGCTGCTAAATGTCTGTTCTGTGCTGTATTGTTTGTGCCCAAGGAGGGAAAGGATGTCAGCACGGGCACATCAACCCCCTGCCCCAGGGATGTTCATTGATTCGGATCTTTATGGCCTAACCGGTAGTGTCTGGTCCCAGCTTTCTATACCTAGGCTACACAGGCATCTGTGATCTTTTTTACCTCTTGCTTTTTGCTGTTTACCACAGGATATGGAGAAGTCTTACTATTTCCTTTAGTGTCACTTCTGCAAACCCACATGAAACTGCTATCACTATGTCTCTAAACTTGGGTGGGCTTTCTCATACATCTCTCCCCACGCCCAACCCCACCCCTGCCTGTGGCCTTTGAACTCCTTCCTCCAACCTATGGAACTTCTACCATGGTTTCCTACTGCTCTCAGTCAAAGGCTCCAAGACCAAGAAATGTTGCCAAGGAGTTTTCTTGTTCCTTCCAACTATTTAAGATTGGTTCCCAGTTTTCTGATCTTTTTGGATATTTCTGGTCTTTTGGATATTGGATTTTAGACTTATTCAGCCAACAGAGTAACTCAGCTTCTTGTGTTCAAGTACTCATCTCCCATTAGAATGTTCCACCTAACATTGTCTTCTGGGTACTGTGTTAGCCACGTTCACTTACGCGGTATTATTTAATTCAACAAATAACCTTGACGCTTTTTATGAACCCTATTCTATAGTTTTGTACAACAAATAATCCTTGAAGCTATTTTATAACCCCTGTTCTATAGTTCTGTACATAGGGTTCATAAAAGTACATTAACTTTTTGAAGCTGTTGGAACTGATGACGAGTGAAGCCCGAGATTGGGAGCCACTTTTGACAGTGAAGCCTGCTTCCTTTCTACATCTGTGGCCAGCCTTCTGTGGCATGGGGTTTTTTCCCTCTCCCTGTCATGAGAAAAGTGACATGGGTGACTTTCTTTAGTAAAATGTCAATAGCAGCATACTTTAGTTTCAGAATTCAACAAGAGAACACACTCGAATGTCCTAAGAGACACAGAAGGTGGAATAAGTACTTGAGGCAGTAGTGTGTGAGAGGATGAGACACAACCAGGGTTTTCTGCTATGGGAAGGCTTGTTCTGTAGACTTCAGATCTGACTTGTAGACTCTCACTTGCATGACTGTATGGCATGATAAAAGACTGAGAAATGAAAAAGAAAACAGAAATATAGAGAGGAATGTAACCTTGAACTTTTCCACCTATGCTCTATTTCCCAAATAATGACTTGGATGCTTATTGTTTATTAAAAAAATACCTAGGCCATAAGCTAGGCTTGTTCCTACTAGCTCATAACCTATAGTAACTGGTTTATACTATTCTCTCTCTGCCATGTGGCTAGTTACCTTGTCTCAGTTTTATAGTTTTGACTTCCTTTGAGTCAATGAGGGGGCACAGTGTTCTGCCTGACTCTTTCCCAGAGTTCCTCTCTCTGCTAGGTGTCCCACCTTCTAATCCTGCCTCAGCTTATTGACTAACAGATTTTTATTGGCAGGTGATGCTTCCACACAGTGCACAAGAGATTACTCCTAGGGAAGAAGTGAAAAAATGATGCCAAGTGATTTCAGCAATGATATAACTGAAAGTCTCATGGGCTTCTTGTGGCAAAAGGAGTTGATATAATAACTTTGGAGATAACACTTTGGCTGTATCTACTGAAGTCAAGCATGCAGTGACATTTGATGCAACACCTCAGCTTTAGAGTATTTACTCAGATGTACATCTTCACAACAATATCCCTCAGAGTTGCCCCAAAGTAGGACCTGCTAAATGAATTCTATCCTTGCATGTTGCTTTTGGTCATGGTGTTTGCCACAGCATCATAATGAAATTAGAACACTTATGCTAACCCAAGTGTTTACTCTGTATCAGATGTTCATGTCTGCATGAAGAAAGATAAAACATTATAATCCTACTCATCTGTTAAGAAAATGGATTCTCAGAGAGCTAAATAATTTTCTTAGTTCCCAAACTAGCACAGTTATCCCTTGATGTGTACAGGGGCTTGATGCCAAAACTTAAGATCCTCATGAACTATGTACCAATATTTGCATATAATCTATAACCAGTGCATATTGTCCTGTGAACTCTAAATCACTGCTAGATTATCTATAATACATTGCCTAGGGAATCGTGGCAAGGAAGAAAATGTATATGTTCAATACAGTCACATTTTGTTTCTTATGAGTTTCTGTTCATGCTTGATTGAGTCTGTATATAGAATCCATAAATACAGAAGGTTCCCTGTATATGACAGAAATCAGCTCAAACTTATAAGTCCTCTTCAAGCAACAATGGTCAAACTTCAAACTTAAGGCCCTGGGACCCAGCTGGATTTCTTTTTTGTTTGTTTGTTTGTTTGGTTTTTTGTTTGTTTGTTGTTTTTTTTGTTTTGTTTTTTGAGACAGGGTTTCTCTGTAGCTCTGGCTGTCCTGGAACTCACTCTGTAGACCAGGCTGGCCTTGAACTCAGAAATCTGCCTGCCTCTGCCTCCCAAGTGCTGGGATTAAAGGCGTGCGCCACCACCGCCCGGCCTCAGCTGGGTTTCTAAGCGTCCATCCTGTGTCACTTTACCTCTTTTACTTCTGTGCATCACCCCCTTCATCCTTTGCCTCCCTGACTGTCAGACCATAGTACCAGCAATCCCCTGTAGTCAGCCTTCTCTTTGGTTTTCAGTAGAAAGCTCTGTGTATCAAGTCTATTTTTCTGACACTTATTTCAGTAGAGTTAAGGGCACCTTGTCCCATCATTCATAGTAAGCTCTAGGCCAGGGATAGCAAAATGCTTTCACCTCAAAATTTCTCTCCAATCAATTGATAGTGGCTGCCTAGAGCAGACTGCTTAGAAGGATTGTGAGACAGTGAAACTCACAGGTGGAGCCTGGGGCACTTGTTAAAAGTCAGCTGTAGCAGAAGCTGCGGGGGAGAGGGAGGTATATCTGATAAATCAATCACAGCCAGTCTTTGTGGCTCTGTGCTTCGAGCACTGTTCACTTTTTACCGAGGCCTCAGTTTCCCTTCCAGGAGGAAGACATGGGTTTTGATTTTGAAATTCCCTTCTGTCAGAAGCACACAAGAAGGGTTATCCCACTGGCCTTGTGGGGCCCGGTTCCTCAGAGGTTCACAAAAGAAAATAAAAACAAAACAAAACAAAACAAAACAAATCATCAGTAGAGTCATAAGTCAAGGCTCCTGAAACTGTTTCTGTTCCTCTTTCTGCTGCCCTCAGAATCGGTAAGCTATAGATGATTATGGTTTGTAAACTAGGAATTTATATACTTGATCTGACAGAAGGTTTTTTTTCCCCCTTCAGCTGTGACTATTTTTACATAAGAAGCTTTAGCAAGGTTATAAAAAAAGGAACCGTATTTAGTTACACATTTAATGAATTGCAATTTTTATTGAAAGGAATCAGGTTACCCAAAGTCAAGATGGTCTCACAGCACCAAGAACATATCTTTTCCTTTAAAAAAAAAAAAAAGGTGTGGGAGAAGAGACTTATAAGCATTTACTTAGCAGTAGTGGGTGGCACACTGAAGCAGGCTTTTCTTTTTCTAGGGTCTCCTAGGTGGGTTACTTATGAGTCTCTTCATCTCTCTGTTTTACATCCCTCAATATATTCCTCCTATGTAATTTTTAGTTTCTCTAAAATTTGAATTTGTTTCTGCTCTCATTGAAGGGGCTCCGCAAAATTTACAATTCATAGCCCAAAGCCTCCAGAAGACTGCTTTAATATCTATGAACTGACCACAACTGTTGAACAATGAGGATGTGTCTATCCACTTACCTGCATCATGTGGTGTCTCACATGGTAATCCCAGGGAAATGAAGGCCCATGTTAACAATGGAGGATGCTTTCAACAAATGGAGAATGTGAAAGCCATGGGAAACTGGAACTCAGAGAAAGCATAGAGGTCATGGAAGTCACCCTCTTGCCTCAAGTGAATGAGTCCCAGAGAGTTGAACAGAATGTAGAAGTTATATCACTAGTACGTGGCAGAACAGACACTCACACTTAAGTCCCTGAACTGAAGCCTAGGGTGCTGATTTCTGTCAACCAATCTCTGGTAACTTGTAACCTCTGGTTCTGCTTACTACAGGACATGCATCCTAAAGCTCCATTTCCTTGGGAATTTATGGCTCGAATCTTGCTTTCTTGGCATTACATTGAGCTATGAATAATATTAACCAATGGCTGATGGAGCATGGAAGTTCATTTTGCATAAATTGAAAGAAATCTGCAAGGAGCCCTGGAGGTTTAGTTGACTGCTTCACCATCCCAAGGAACTGAGGCCTCCCTTGGCTCACCACTTTTTCTACCCCAAACAATCGTTGACGTTCTTCTTGGGCAAAGACAGGTATTTAGACCTTCAGCCATCATATATACACACTGGGTCAAATACCTCTTAAGGTGATACCCCAACATTACTCTATATCCTGTTTACATACTATGGGTGGGAATTTAGTCACAGGACAATAAGCTTCAAGGGAATCTGAAGGAGTCTTCAATCCTTAGGTGACATGGTGCTATATAACTTCCGTCCAGTTTGAAACATTGCCTCTGGAAGAGAGGAAGAGCATTATGACCCAGGAAGTAATTGCAGCTTACAAAGTCCACGAGGCTCAGAAGATCTCAAGACTCACAGGCCCCTCCCTGTGGTTATATGAGAAATAGATAACCTCCACGGGGAGAGGCGGTTCTTCCAAGGATGCAGCTGACTTCAGACACACTCTCCAGGTGAGTTTTTTGATTCCTGCCCATGCAGGGTTGTTTCGGATGTTGTTCTTTAATACAGTAGCCCTTGAGTCACCCATGCTCTTGTAAGTAACCCTGAGAAAAATAAGGATTCAGCCAACTAGACTTGGTTGAAGTCTTTTTTTTTTTTTTTCTGCAGTCAGTGCCCGCTCTGGGATAAACAGGTATTTGCTCATGTACCTTCCAGTAAAGTAATGCAACACATGGCATCCGCTAAGCATCAGAAGTTCAGTGCAAGGGAAGACAAGTGTTGTAGGAGGCCAATTAGTCATCTGTGCTTCAACAGCAAATTTCACTGCTTAAACGAGACATCTGAGTGTTTTGAGCCTACGGATCATCAGTTCACTGAGTTGTTTTTTTTTTTAATTTTTTTTTATTTTTTAACTCATTATTGTATTTAATATGCAGATCAAGCCTATGATGTATGTTCTGTAATTTGTCTTATTTTGTAGATGAAGACACTGCTAATTTAGATTTTTTTTTTTTCCCCAAAAGTTGCCCAGCAAATATATACGTGGGAAAGCCTGAACCAGAGCTTGTTTCTAATATCAAAGCCCAGTCCTCATTCTGACTTGACAAAAAAGCACAGAGATTAAAGAAATCCACAGATGAATTTTCTGGCCACCAGACTGGTGGATGAGCAGAAAGAAGGAGCCTGCGTGTCTGCAGCGGCCCTACTGCTTCTGTGGAATGACTGTCTTCTAAGTCAAATTACAGACTTGGAGGTATTTTATATAATTAACTATTGTTTTATTTCTCTGTTGTTGCTTATTGGCAATGTTCATTTATAGCCTAAAAAGAGCATTTATTTTATTTTATTTTATTTTGCCTCTGAGAAATATCTTGTGTTCAACTTGATGGAAGGAAAGGGGAGGTGGGAAGAAATGAGAGGGCTCATGATTTTATGGTCAATGAAACTCTCTCAGTAGGATTTTCTGTTGTTTCCTCTGTCCCACGTTTGAGAATGTCTCCTTCTCAATGAAAACTCTGGCTGAGGCCGGCAAGCTGGCTCCACGTGTAAGGATGCTTGCCTATTGACCTGAGTTCACCCTCCAGAACTGTCATGAAGATACAAGGGGAGAACTGACTCCACCACATTTTTCCCTCACCTCAGCACACATGCTCCCCACAGCACGTACTCACTCAGACATAGAACAATAAAAACTATTTTTAAACCCTGGTTGTGGATGTTTTTTGTAGAAATTCTTAATCCCAATCTGCGTTTTTTATCCTACGTTTGACCATTTAGTTCCTGAATATAAGACACACACACAACCTTTTTATTTATAATAAGCCTTAAACAGCACAAAAGCTGGGCAGATATCTACCCTCTAGGTTATTAGAATCTACTTTCCTATTGATAACCATGAGTTATTACTTACTATGTTTTTTTTTTTTCTGGGCTGCTCTCAACTCCAATTGGCCAGCCCTCAGGGTCATGCTTTCATGATTCATCAAACCCATGGTGGCTTCTCTCCTTCCTCCTTACCTTTCCTTCTCTCTCATGATTCTTCTCTGACACCAAGCCCAGGAATCCTAAACCTCACCTATGTCTCTTCTGCCTAGCTATTAGCTGTTGGCATCTTTATTTACAAATCAGGAATAATTTGTGGCAGGGTCACAAGGTCACTTGGGTCTACATGCAGACTCCAGGTCTTGGGGGCCTACATTTAGCATTATAATAGGCAGCAAGACCAAACCTCAATAGGATTTTCTGCCACATCTGGAAGACACCTCACATCAGAGTTCCTGGTTTTCCAGCTCGTACAAGTCATCCAAGTCCCTCTTCAGAGATGTTCCTTGGAGGGGGTTGTGTTGAACATGAATCCTCATATGATCTCGGAAATAAGACCTGAATGATGACATCATCAACTGACATGGTGACATGGATGGGGACCTCTCATAGGGCCCCAGTCCTAGATGAAGAGATCTAAGCAATTGACAACAGCTGAGAAAGGAGGAGAGAATTGGTCTTCCCCAGGGATGAGTCCCCTAGTTGATTATACCAAGTGGTCAGCTCTAAAAATATATACACACGTACATGCATAGATACATACAAGCAACACTACAGAGACTTAGCAGGCTGTATTTATATATTTACTCATTTATATGTATACACAACAAGGATAATTAAAGAGTAAGAGGCCATGAATTTGAAAGGGAGCTGGGAGGGGTGGATGGGTTGGAGGGAGGAAAGGAAAGGGGAAAGTAACATAACTATACATTAATTTTTTAAAAGCTTCAGTTGGGTGACTTTCTGTTGACCTAGAGGATTGGGCCACTTTTCTTTGTAGCAACATACAAAACCACGAGAAGCACGGCCACTGGCCACCCCTTGACAACTTTGCTCCTGCTGCTCGGTTGCATTCCTTGGAGGCAGTGAATCGCTCTCACCAGGGGAAGTATATTTCTCTTCATCTTCTAGGCAGGGAAGATGGAGATGTTCATCCCATCCAAAGAAAACTGATCCAGTACCTCCTGTAGCTCTTTACGGATCCACACCCAAGTTCCATGCTGCTGCTTTTTTGCATCAAGGATATCTCATTTGTGTTCTCACTGAACATGCCATTGACATACCTCTGCAGTCCTTCCCAGGGGTATCTAGCTTTCACATTACAAATTAGTGTCACTACCTATGAGAAGAGAATTTTTAATACTGGATTGTGGTTTCCAATTCCCTCCTCTGAGCCATAAAGCACCCTTCATGACACCGTATAGTTCCATCATTTGTGGTGGTCTGTCTTGTGTCCCCACCACTAGGCTGTTGTCCTGAATCCAGTCTGAGTGCCACTATGAAGATATTTTTACAGATGTGGTTGTCATTTACAGTCAATTGACTTTACACAGAGAACAATCACCTAGAAAATTCAGGGTAAGAAGCTAGAGTAGGCATGCGAAAGGCTATAGGAGCAGCATTGAGACTTTTAGAAGAAATTCTACCTGTGGACAGGTAGTTACTCCCAGGGACCATGAGGAGTTCTAGTTTGCCCTGTCTAACTTCCTGCCCTATGGATTTCAAACTCACCCATCCAGCATCCAGAGCTGTAAAAGCTCATTTCACACAGCAAACCCCATAGCACGTGCCTCATACTCTCTGTCTGTTTCTTTGGAAGGACCGTAATAGATGAAACTGTTAGCACACTTACCTGGGAGACTATGTCTGACCACATGCACTTTGTAGCCCTGAGTTTTCAGAAGTATATTTTCTGTCACACCAGTTCAGAAAGCCCCAGGCTTTGTTATGTGTCTGCCTTTCAGCATTTACACATAAGTCTCAACATAACTATTCTATGTTGAGACTGGGACTCATATATCCCAAGCTAGCTGTGAACTCTCTATGTAATGGAAGATGATTCTGAACTCTTTATTCCCCTGTTCCCACCCACTAAGTGATGGGATTACAGAGGTGTGTGCCATGGCTGCCTGGTCTGTCATAGTTCTGGGGACCAAAAATGAGGCTAAGCAACACTCTCAGTGGCCCCAAAGATGTACTTCTTAGAATGCATTTATTCTTTGTATAAAAATATGTATTAAGTAAGTTTCTTTTTAATTGTTAAAAATCAATAGTTCTTTACTTTAAATATATATATTTTTTAGGTATGATGCTTCACCACTCATTTTCTAGTTCTTCCTTCGTTTGGCTTTAGAAAAGTTTATATTTTTTCCATTTATAAATAAAAATGCCTTCTCAGTTTATTCTTCATCCACAACAAACATCAGAGTTAATGCCAGGCCATTACAGGCTCTTTTTTAAAAGTCGGGGCCATGAAAAGAAGACTTGGTGTTGGTTTTTTTGCTCAGTGTTGTAGCAAATGCCCTGAGATCATAAAACTGGCAGGGGGAGGGGCAGGCAAAATACATTCTCATTTGTTTCAGAAACACAAAAGATCTGAAGAAAATTGTTAGGTTTAGTACATGAAACTGGATGAAAGAAAAACCAAAACAGCTAATCTTTTTCTGAACTACCATAAATAATGCCGTGTTGAAGTAGTTAATTAATAAATCAATGAAATATATTAATTATTAAATCAATGCAGCATTAAATCACACACAGCATATTATCAAATGGTGATGTACCAGAGACTAACTCTTTGAAAGAGGAAGAGAGGTTTGTAAGTCTTCTACACTCAAACTGAAGTTAAAGGAATCTAAATGCAGAAGTATCCCATGTACCTAGACAAGGTGACTCAACAGCAAACGTAACTGAGGCCTTTAAATGTCATCACCTCACATCAAACTCCCTGATCTGGCTCTTACAATTTTTCTGTCCCTTCTTCTGCAATGTTTCCTGAGCCTTAAGTTCAGAAGCTGTGTTGTAGATGTATCTGCTGGGACTTGGCTCCATAACTTTGTATTTAGATCCCATAAGAATCTCGCCAACATGACTGCTTAAACATGGGCTGAACAAGACAACAATAGATACATTAAAATGAATGAGTAGTGGAGCCCATGAGGCCTCAATCCTACACATGAACTACCGGCAGCTCAGGAAAGATGAACTGGGGTGTAGATCTTGGGACTAGGTGTCTCGGGGCCCCAGGGAAGAGCACACTAATTGGTTATTCAATACTAAATGATCATTCCCGAAAACACACATACAAGTGACATTATACACACTATATATATATATATATATATATATATATATATATATATATATATATATAAACAATGAAACAGAAGGCTGTGAATTTGAAAAAGAGCAACAGTGTGTGGGAGAATTCAGAGGAAGGAAGGGGGAAGGAGGAAATGATGCAATTATATTATAATTTCAAAAATTAAAAGAAATACATTTTTAAAAATGTAATCTCAGAACCTTGCTATTGCGATCCATGTGTCTACAGGGTTGTTTTATGACTATGAAAAAGAAACTGCAAAATCCATTCAATATGCTGAAATATACACTGTATTAGTCTGACTTTTATTGTTGTGACTAAAGCTTGAAATAAATTAAGAAAGAATAGACCAACTTTGGCTGATAAATTCAAAGGCTTCCACTTATATTTAGCTCTACTGCTTTGGACCTTAGGTGAGGCAGAACATCATGACAGTGGGAGTGTGGTGGGAAGAAATGCTTATCTCATGGTAGCCAGGGAGAGGAGAGGAGAGGAGAGGAGAGGAGAGGAGAGGAGAGGAGAGGAGAGGAGAGGAGAGGAGAGGAGAGGAGAGGAGAGGAGAGGAGAGGAGAGGGGAGGAGAGAAAGAAGACAGGTTAGATAGATAGATGATAGATTAGCTACGTAGATGATAGATGACAGACAGACAGATGGTAGATAGGTAGATAGATAGATAGATAGATAGATAGATAGATAGATAGATAGATAGATAGAGATAGATGATAGACACAGATAGATAAACAGATAGACAGACAGACAGACAGACAGACAGATAGACAGACAGATAGACAAATAGATGAAAGATCCTGTAAAGATGCCTCATCTCATATTTTCTCCCACCTCCCAATAGTGCTACTATATAATTTGTCAAGGGATTAGTGTGCTGATTGGGTCAGAATCCTCAAGCTCCAGTCACATCCCCTAAGCCCATTGGTCTAAGGTCTAAACACATGGACCTTCAGGAAATACCTGATTCAAAGCACCAAATGCACACTCATATCCAGGACCAAGATGAATTATTATAGATTTTTAAGTTAGACAATTTTGAGGTGACTTAGATAAGATGCAATGATAAGTAATAAATTCCATGAGCCTTTGATGTACATCTCTCTCATGGAAATGTCCTGTGAAACCACAGTTCAGTGTGGCAGCTACAGCACAAAATGTTTCACTCAGTACACTAATTCCATGCTGCTCTTTTATGGTCATGTCCCCATTGTACAGAAGGTGTCCTCTAATCCTTACATCTTAGAAATAACTATTCTCTTCTGTATGTCTTTCCTTTTTTTTCATTTCAATAATGTAATACAAATAGAATCTTGCAACACACAGCCTTTCAGAATTGATTATATTCATTGCATATAAATCTCTAGAGATCCAGCTAAGTTGTTATCTGTACTGATAGCTTTTTTCTTTTTTTTTTCCCTGAGGTAGAAGTATTCAGTAGTTATGTGATGTACTACAATTAACCCATTTACTTATCGAAGGCTATAAAGTTGGCTTAGAGTTTGGGTCTCTTGCAACTAAAACTCCTGCAAACATTCCTTCATAAGCTTTAGTGTGGATATAAGTTTCTTTACAATAAATCTAAGAAGCATCAATTGCTGGGTTGTATAACAGGTGTACATTTATTTATTTATTTACTTATTTATGCACATATGCATGTATGTATTATTAATTTATGCATGTGTGCATATGTATGTATGTATGTATGTATGTATGTATGTATGTATGTATTATGTATTATGTTTGCTTGTTTTCTTTTTCCAAGGCCAGGTCTCAGGTATTCCATATTGGCTTTTGAACTCCCTATGTGGCTAAGAATGAATTTGAATTCCTGTTCCGTAGTCTATACTTCCCATGTGTTAAGAATAGAGCTGTGTACTGCCATGCCTGGCTTGCCTGTTTATTTTGAAGACATTGCAAATTTCTTTCTTAGAGTTGCTAGGCTATTCATTTTTCATTTACACAAACAGTATATGATTGTCCCAGTGCCTCTGTCTCCTTGACAGCATCTGATATTAGCCCTATTTTTATTTTAGTGATGATAATTAGTATGTAATACTACCCTATTATAATTTTAATTTGCATTTTAATAAAAGATAACATTGAACATCTCCTCATGTACTTATAAACCATCAACATATCAATATTCTCTTTTAAAGGTGTTTTTTAAAGGTCTCTCATTCTGGGACTATATTATTTGCTTTTTGACATTGCACTGAGAATTCTTTATATGTTCAGAGTACTAGTCCTTTGATGGATGTGCACTTTGCAAACATTTTCCCTCAGTCTGTAGCTTTTTTTTTTAAATTGCTTTGACAAGATGTTTTTTTAGAGCAGATCAAAACTGTAATTGTGATGACTCTGAAAAATCTACTTTTCATTTTGTAGATCATTCTTTGATGTCAGCACTCTTTGTCTCCAAAATGTTATCTCTAAAATTTTATAATTTTATTTTACATGTAAACCTTTCCCTTTATTAAGTTTTAGTTAATTTTGTCCAATATAGTATATAATCCAAGGGTCTTTTTTATTAATTATTTTTTACATTAATATGTAAATTATTTTATCATTTTAATTAAAAATAAACAAGTGCTGGGGAAATGGCTCAGTAGTAAAGTTCTTGTCATACAAATTAAGAAATTGAGATTATATTTCCAGATCTCATGTAAAAAACTGTATGAAGAGTGCATGCCTACACCCTAGCACTGGGAAAACAGAAATATCCATGGACAGGTGGCCAGACAGGCTGGCTAACTTGGTAAGCTCCATATTCAATGAGAGACTCTGCCTTAAACAATAAGACTAAAATGGAAGAAGACACCTAGTTTTGGCTTCTGGCTTCCACCTGCTTGAATATATGAACATATACATAAATATATACTACATATGTATATACACAGACATATGCGCCCTCACACATGAGCACACACATACACTTATTCTTTTTACATTTACTTGCTCTATTATGTTTGGGGCTGTGTGCATCTGTTTCTGATTTCTTTGTCATTCACTTGACCTGTCTTTCTATCCCTCGTAAACTGCCACCCATTGTTGATAACAACAGATAGGAAGTACATCTTGAAATCAGGTAGACAGTTTCAGATGGTTTCTTTTCCTTTTATTATTACCTTTGAAACTGTTTCTAGTTCCTTTGACTCTCCAAACACATTTGAGGTTAATCTTTTCTATACCTACCAATAACTCACTTGGGATTTGATGTGAATTGTTACCTGTTGGGAAGATGGCATCTATTTATATCAAATCTTTTAATTCAGAAACATGGTGTGTTTTTCCATTTATTTATATGTTTTTTGATGTAAAAAAATAGACATTTGCGCACATTTCTTTTCAACTGGACTATGGGTACTTGGTTGTTGAGGTGGTAGGACAGGGTCCATACCTCATTTCTCATCATCTCTAGCATTGAGCACAACTTGAAAGCAAGAGCACAAAGTTTAAAACCTGACTGGATGGCTGGTTCTGGGGTTGACTTTCACCTCAGAGTTGCTTTCACTTTCCTGACCTCTTCTCTTTCTCACGTAATTTTTTATAGGGTACTTGGCTTCCTTAGCATTCCTAAGAATTTGTCTTGCTGAACAAAGTCATTTAACTTCAGTGAGGGGTGGTGACTAAGGAAAATTCATTTTCTATTCTTCAAGCTTGATTCATTCAGAGTAACTAATATCCACTTAGACCTATATTGTACAGTTTGTTCCCAATTTCAAGCTCTTTAGTGAGGATTGCCTCTCTCTTGACCAGAGCATTTATTTAGTTCTGGGAAGAGGTCCATTATCTGGAACACAGAAGTGGGCTCTAGACTAGAAAATTATTTTGTGTACCTTTGGAAAGTCTATTTGAGAATTTCAAAATACAGTACAAAGAATGAGCATAGCACAATAGTTCATGTCTGTAGCTCCAGCCACTAAAGAGCCCTTGAATTAGATATCAATTTGAGGAACAGAGTATGGCAATGTTACAACCAACCAACCAACCAACCAACCAGCCAGCCAAATAGTATGAATAAACAAATAGTTATACAAAATTGATGGTCCAGAGGCCTGAGTCTGTTCCAGACAGTCTTACACATATCCTATCCATTTTCTTAGCTTCAATTTTTTATCTGTACAATGGGCACATTTGGAATTAATCACTGTTGAGATCCTCTGGATTCAAATTGTATGGTTTGTGGTTATAGTTTCCTGACCTTCATTATATATTGAGAAGCATAACATAATTTCCCTATTAGCAGTTAGAAAACTAAAGCTCTGAAGATCACAAGAGATTTGACTGAATTTACTCAAAATATCAAAATAACCTTTAAATCTTTACACCTAAATCATTTATTGATGTGATATTCACATGTGATTTTCCAATGTATCTTTAGTTCCTCTCTAGAAGCAGATAATCTAGAAGTGTAGGAGGAGACCCCTGCCTTTATGAGCTAATGGTCTACTGTGAGAATCAATGATGTGAACAGGTGCCCTGCAGTGTAAAAAGATGCTTAGGTGCTTTGGGAGGAGAGGGAAAAGACAAAGACCTTGGGCAGAAGACAGATGGAGTCTGCCATTACACAGAAATTTACTGTGTCCTTCCCTCTTTCTCTTTTTATTTATTTATTCATGAGTGTGAATGTGTGTGTGTGCAAACATGCAACATAAAACATGCAACATGCAACATGCATGTATGCACTCTCATGTGAGCACAAGTGTGTGTAAGCCAGAAGTTGAGCTTGGGCATCTTCCCTCAATACTCTCTGCTTTACTTTCAGGAGACCGGATTTCTCACTGAACTTGAATCTCACTGATTCAGATAGACTGTCTGGCTATCAATATCTAAAAATTCTCTTGTCTCTGCCTCCCTAGCCCTGGGATTAAAGCTGTGTACCACTAAATATTGTTGGCACCATCCCATGAGCTTGGATACTGGATATAATACAAAGAGCACTAGCATACTCTACTGCTTGCTTCCAGGTCTGCTAAGAGGTGAGGAGAGCTACCTTGGTGCCTCTGTGGCCGTGGATTCCTGCATCCCTTCCCTGGCATGATAGATGACACCTTCTGAGATTGTGAGCCAAAATAAGTCCTTCTTCTTATAAGTTGCTTTTCTTTCAGGTAATCTGTCAGCCATGAGAAAAGCAACTGATAGCTTTGGTGAATCTTATTTGTTCCAGAGTTGATTCTGATTTAACCTTCCATTGTCTTTGTGTTTCAACACGCTTCCTTGAATCTAGAGTCAGCAAATATGGGAAACATGTGCCTTTGTCTGAGGCTGACACCCTCTGAATATTACACAAACACTTAGAGCTCACTGCACATGAGAGTATCTAGGAAACTTGATGGCCAGGTTGAACATGACTCTCTAGAGAAACACAACCAATAAAATGAACACACACTGAAAAGATGATTTATTATATTGACTCACATGATGTGGGCTGCTAGCTCAACAATGATCATCTTGTTTCTTGAGTTGGCAAAGCCAGTATACTGCTTCATCCACAAACCTAGATGCCTCAGCAGTCCCTATCTGGCAGCCTGTAGATTTCTTAGAGAGTCACAGGCTTCATTCCATGTTGGAAAGCAGATGAAACTACTTTTTACTACCAGCAAAAAATATTGGCAGCAGCACCAGCATTGGAGTAGAAGGAAGAGGAGAAGGAGAAGGAAGAAGAAGAGAAGAAGAGAAAAGAAGAAGAAGAAGAAGAAGAAGAAGAAGAAGAAGAGGAGGAGGAGGAGGAGGAGGAGGAGGAGGAGGAGGAGGAGGAGGAGGAGGAGGAGGAGAAACAGCAGCAGCAGCACAGTAGATGCACTCACTACCAGGGATGAAAGGCAGACAGGCCAAAAACAACAGCTTTTCCCTCAGAACTCCTTATATCTAGGCTGCTACAGGATGATGCTGGCCATTCTCAGGGAGAGTCTTCTCCACCGAAGCCTTCCAAGAAATACCATTCTTTACCAGTCCAGAGGCATGACTCTTAGTTGATGCCACATTCAATCAAGCTGATAAGCCAAGATTAAGCACCACAATGAGTCAGTGTCAGCTTCTTTTTCAGTGAATGTTCATTGAGCCTCAGCTGTGTATCATTTCTGGTGCTGTTATTCTTCAGTGCACTTGGTGGCTTCTTTGTTATACTCTCACCTGCCCAGGTTCCCACTTTCTGGAGTGAATCCTTCAAAGATGCTGTGGCTATTTCCTCATGACACCAGTGGGGATCGGCTCCTGTCTTCTTTAATTCACAAGGGTCCAATTCTCTGAAAGGACACATAACTTCTTTAGGAGAATCACATATTTCTTCTGAATAAATAAGTCCTGTTCATATTCTGTATTACCTCTTTTGTTAAACAATGACCCTCGGAGTATTTCAACATTTCTCTTGCATTTAGTTTAAGATATTACACACACACACACACACACACACACACACACACACACACACACACACACGCTCAGCCCCAGTTAAGATTGTAGGGATCAGAAAGAAGGAACCTTTGCTAAAATAAATAGAGGGTTTTTTTTTTATTGTATTGTTTGTACTTAGCTGTATTCTGATGTCCAGCAAGTCCTATAAACCACACTTCATCCTGAAAGATTGCTGTGAGAGGAACCATGTTCAGGTAGAGCTTTAGAACGAATCAGCCAGGCAACCTGGATTCTGGTTCTGCCATTAAAGGAGGACTGGGTGACTTTAAACAGTTTGATGGAACTTTTCATCCTTACTTTCTTCAGCCATAAACTGAGGGTCTTAATGAAGAGCTGTATCCAAGAAGGGATGCAGAGGCTGAGTTAAGATCCGGGAAGTCAGCACAGTGACTCAGTGACTTTCACCTACTGCTCTAGGTCACACAGCACTAGAGCAGAAGACCTAGGAGGACCAATTAGAAAAAGAGGCACATGTATCCATGAGTACAACATAAAAATGTAATGATTCAAATTTTATACAATCTAAACAACCTTCATACAGATAGCCACCGTTGCATGGTGGTTTCTCCTGTCAAAAACAAACAAACAAACAAACAAACAAAACAAAAACTTCTGAAACACCCACTTTCCTTCCAACTTTCTCATGCTCTGCAAATAATTTTTCTGAGGACTAACTCAACTTACTATCAAGAAACACTACAGAAAAGAGAGAACAGGATGTCTCAAGTGGTAAACTCGCATTCCCAAGCCACCTGCCTGTGAAAACTATGCCACCAACTCTCTTCCCACAGCCCCGATACTTCACAGTGTGGATTCCAGGACCCTGGATCTCTAGAGTATTATGAACTTGTAATAATGATGCTTCCCTGAGGTTCAATATCAGCCTTGCCCTGGGATCACTGTTCTGTTGTGTGCTGTGGCTCTCCGTTATGTTTGGTGACACTTTAGTCCTACTGAAACTGTTAAGGTCATTCATCCTCAGTGACCTCATAGTTTTCTGTAGCAGGCACAACCCAGGACCAGAGGATGCAGGAGACCAGTGCTTGGACTATCTTCTGCTATTTAGCAGAAGTGTCAGGTATCGATTAATACGCTCCATTCAAGAATTCTACTCTCGAGAATCCTAACAAGACCTTCTGGGAAGAACAGCTTGTCTTCCTTTCATAAATAATACACCAAAAAGAATTAGACAAGCATACAGGTTAATGCACTGCATACCTTCTTTATGCTGAAAACCCCCATTTAAACGCCCTATAAGAAAAAAAAAAAAGACACCCCTGTGCACATATCCCATTCCTGACACTTTCAAGCTGATTTAATCTACTGCTAGAAGAGGAGAAAGTCATGAAATTTCTCATTCCACAGAGGCAATTTAAAAGAAAGCCAACCAGACAGCACATTTAGAATGAGAGATATTCTGACATCTGCTTTGAGGAGAAGGTCAACTCAAGGTCAAAGACAATGTAAGAAATTGCTAAAAGGTGGGAGACTACATCTCCTGAACTTAGGGATGATGGAAAAAGTCTTGTCTTCCCCAGATACCCTCAGAAAGATGGTGGGCCTCTGGTTCAGCTACCATGAATAATGTTCTGTCAACAAAGGACTTGTTTTTTCAACATCAAACCACAAAGCAACTACTCAGCTCCATTAGAGAGTCCAGGCTCCATCTAAAAAATTAGTGAGAGTAATAGTCTTAGACACTGGACTTATTTTCTATTTCATTCATTTCTACTTTTGTCTTTATTACTTTTTTCTCTAAATGCTTTAAAACTATATTTTTAGATCTTATACTTGATTGTGAGCTGTATTTTTATTTAGAAATATAATTTTATGTGTTTTTCTCTTTTGAATAATCTCTCTTTAACTCTCTCTGTGTGTGTGTGTTTGTGTGTGTATTGGCCTGGAACTTACTGTGTCACATAGGCTGACTTGGAAGTCACTCTGTAGTCTAGTTTGGCCTGGAACTCATAGTCCTCCTCCTATCTTAGCCTCTTGTCTGAGCTACCATGCCTGGTTCACTTTTCATCTTATACAACAATGATACAAGTTCCTTTGTGAGATTGTTAACTATTTCTAACTAAGTGTTTTCATCCTGTTTTCAGTAGAAACTTTGTCTTACTTGTTCCTTAAAAAAAAAAAAAACTCAAGTAAACTCATATGGATAGAATTTCAAAACACAATCTGCAAGTGTTTCTTGCAGGTGACTTTAACACACTCACCCTGATGCTGCTTGCTGAGTGACTGTTGTACTCAAACCCTGGGCGTTGCATTCAATCCATTGAGCACCCCAGTTGCTTCTGCCTCCTTCCTCAGCATACTTCTTGTCTTTTTAAAGTTTTCTTCATTTATTTTTAATACATTTTATTAGTCTGTGTGATGGTTTGTATATGCTTGGCCCAGGGAGTGGGAGTGGCACTATTAGGAGGTGTGACCTTGTTGGAGTAGGTGTGGCCTTGTTGGAGAAGTGTGTCTTTGTGGGCATGGGCTTTGAGACCTCGATTCTAGCTGCCTGGAAGCCAGTCTTCTTCTGTTTGCCTTCAGAACAAGATACAGAACTCTCAGATCTCCTATACCATGCTCCTGCCTTGATGATAACAAATTGAACTTTTGAACCTGTAAGTCAGCCCCAATTAAATGTTGTCCTTTATAAGAGTTGCCTTGGTCATGGTGTCTCTTCACTGCACTAACACCCTAAGACAGAAGTTGGTACCAGGGACTCTGGTATCGCTGTGATAGGCCTGACCATGCTTTTGTTTGGAAGAATGTGGACTTTGGATTAGGAAAGTAGTGGAATGCTTTAAGTGAGGCTTAATAGACTATCTTAGTAGGAATATGAAAAACTTTTTGCTGAGAGTGATTTGAATTGTTCAGACACGGCCCATGAGGTTTCAGTGAAGAATTTTAGTAAGTGGCCTAGAGACTGGTTTTGTGGTATTTTGGTGAAGAATGTGGTTGCTTTTTACCCTTATCTGAAGAGTCTATCTGAGGCTAAGGTAAAGAGATTTAAATTAATTGCATTGACAAAGGAAGTCTTAAAAACGCCCAGCAGAGACTTTGTTCTCTCATTAAGCCCCCTAAAGAGCATTTTGAACAAATGTAGCAAGCTTAGAAAGGAAAGATATAAAATATATGGTATTAAAGGAGCACCAAGAAATAAAGCGGAGCACAATCCTGTGTCCAAGGGATGTTAAATTGAACTAAGGAAGTGGTAACCTTGGGGTAAGATAACCCCTAGCTAAGTTTAGGTTCAGGCCTGGCCTTTAATCCCAGGAGACTGAGGCAAGCAGATCTCTGAGTTTAAGGCCAGTCTGATACAGAACACTAGGCATGGCAGACCACACCTTTAATACCAGTGCTCAGGAGACATGCTTGCAGATCTCTGAATTCAAAGTCAGTCTACTGAGCAAGTTCCAGGACAGCCAAGCTTAGGCTGTGAAGAAGTTGGAAAACAGAAAGCTTGTAGTAATGCAAAATAACAATGTTTTAATTGCGAACTCTGCTGCTTTGGCCATGTGACTCTGGCTTTAGAGTCAAGATGAGAAGGGACTAGGGACAATTGATGCTGGTTATCTGCAGCTAAGAAATTAGTGGTGATTAAGAAGAGAGCGGCATCACTGAGGTGAAATCTTCTGGGAAGTATATTCTGAGAACACAAAGAACTTGTGTTCTAGAGATAGCCAAGTTTGTACCTTCTGTTGCAGCTGGATTTGGTAATATGTAAGAGTTACTTACCCAGGTGGTACTTGTTTTGAAGGTATGAAGAGGTTATGGAGAGCTGTTGAGATTTGGCACTCTGAGAAACCTTGGAAGGCCATCGGTGAAAGTGCAGCCTCAGTTGCAGTTGACAGCCTAGGACTGAAGGGGCCATGCAAAGAAGTTGAGGCTTGGAATTGAAGACAGCCAATGAGAGGCTATTGGTGAAGCCTAGCTAGTTGTAGCAGAAGACTCCAGTTTATTGGAGATGTCACAACCATGGGATGATCACCAAGAACAGCAGCAGCAGTGGAGTGGAGTCAACTAGAGTCTAGAGGGCTACCAAGGACAGAGCTGGAGAAGTGACCTAAGCCCTTTGGAGGAACCCAGATCATGTGTGTGGATCCTAGGCATTAGAACAAGAATCTATAATGTTGAAGTTGCCTTGGAGACCCCAAGATATTCAAGTCCAGAGCCATGGGTTATCTGCTGAGCAATGCTGTTAACAGGGAGTGAGGCCAGCCCAGGTGAAAGGAGTTTGCTTCAGTCAATAAAGATGAAAAAGAAGTTGGGGATCTGAAGACCACTTTGACATCAGACATGGAGATGCAGAGTTTGGAGTTTGTCCAGCTGATTTCCTGTCTTGCTTTGGAGATTATAGTTAAGTGATTGGATGAATCTCAGAAGAGACTTTGAACTTTGGACTTACAACATTATTGAGACTGCTATTGAATATAAGGACTTTGGAAGTTCAACTAAATATACTTTTTGTTGTTACTATGACTAGGTATGGCCACCATGAATTCATTTGTTTGAACAAGCTTATGGTGGGCATGGAGTGGAATATGATGATTTATATATGCTTGGCCCAGGGAGTCATATGATTAGGAGGTTTGGCCTTGTTGGAGGAATTGTGTCGTTATGGGGTTGGGCTTTGAGACCCTGATCTTAGCTCTCTGGAAGCCAGTCTTCTGGTTGTTCTCAGAACAAGATATAGAACTCTCAGGTCCTCCTATATCATGCTCCCACCTTGATAATAATAAACTGAATTTCTAAGCCTGTAAGTCAGCACCAATTAGACGTTGTTTTTATAAGAGTTGCCTTGGTCATGGTGTCTCTTCACAGCAGTAAAACCCTAACTAAGACAGTCTAAAATTAAATTCATTTATATCTTCTAGTTATTACCATTGCAGTTTAACAAATAATTGATAAGTAATTTAGACACTGTTTTTGCCCATTGATGTCTGTAGACATTTTTTAGTAGACTTACCCAGTTATGCGACAGTTACCATAATTTAAAATTTTTTGTCACTACAAAAATAAACATGGGGGCTGGAGAGATGGCTCAGCAGTTAGGAGCATTGACTGCTCTTCCAGAGGTTCTGAGTTCAGTTCCCAGCAACTACATGGTGGCTCACAACCATCTATAATGGAATCTGATGCCCCCTTCTGGTGTGTCTGAGGATAGCAAAAGTGTACTCACAAACATTGAATGAATAAATAAATCTTAAAAAATAAATAAATAAAATGAACATGGTGTTCCCAAGCACTCTCTATCAACCCTCACTATCCTTCTTTCCTTTCTATAAGCCTCTTCAACTACTGAAATGTTCTCCCATAATGAATTTTCATGATCTAGACACAGCATATTAATGGAAGCATTTACCAGCCGTCATTTATCCTTGGCTTCTTTCATTTACCATGGTGTTTGGGGAAACCATTTTTGTTTTCTATAAAACAAAATATTTATTTTCTTTATGTATGTGAGTACATGGATGCTGCCTTCAGACACACCAAAAGAGGGCATCAGATCTCATTATTGGTGCTTGTGAGCCACCATGTGGTTGCTGGGATTTGAACTCAGGACCTCTGGAAGAGCAGTCAGTGTGCTCTTAATCACTGAGCCAACTCCCCAGCCTGAACCATCCTTCCTTTAGCTTGAATCAGATCTTCATTCCTTCCCATTAGTGAATCACACTCTAGGGCTTGGATATACTCTATTGTATCCATCAATTAATGGAATTTTTTTTTTTTTTGCTTCTCCTTTTTGGTTATTATGAATACTCAAAATTATGTATGAACACATATGTATATTCATACGGGGTACATATCTGGAAGTGGAGTTACTACTGGGTAGTTGTTGAAAAAATGTCAACTCTTCTTGAAAGTGAATTGGTTCACATCCTATAATAGTATATGAGGGTTCCAGTACCTTCACAAGTCATCAAACCTAGCTGTTATGTCATCTAAAATCTTATCTATTATGAGGTGATTTTGTTTTGAGTTTTCCATAAATGAAAAGCATGGAATATGTTTTTATGTTTTTATTTATAACTGATGCATCTTCTTTGTGGAGATTGCCACTGAACTCTTTGGAGCATTACTGTAATTGTGTCTGGTCTCCCTCTCAGTCCATATACAAAATCTACAATTAATGCAAAAAATGAGTGAAGTTCAGCAGTGAGCTGAACCAATTTCTTGTTCATTACTTCCCTATGCATCTCACTTCAATCTCTCAGCTTAACTTTGCCCCTTTCCTTGAATATTCTCTAGTCATTGTTTTCTTCAGAGGGTGCGGGTTGTACCTTTCTTGAGTTCATTCATCTCTATAAAGTTTGTTATTTCATTCTCACTTTCTAATGAAATTTTAGCCATTGGAGTGTTGCTTTACTTTAGTTTTAATAACCACTATTTTTCAAAAGTTTGTTTCCTCTAAAACATCCAAGAGCTCAATGTTAGAGCTGTTGGGATCTGCTCTCCGTGATTCTCGACCTTCGAAAACTCAAATTCCTTTATCCTCTTCGATGTTTTGTGTGTGTGTGTGTGTGTGTGTGTGTGTGTGTGTGTGTGTGTGTGTGAAAATCCTTGGTCCCAAATCTTCAGGCCATTCTTCCTCTTTCCAGTTGTGCCTGTTCTATAATTCAATTGACTATTCACTTTTGTCTGTTAATTATTGGCCGCGTTAAAGCATCTAGTTGATCTTTAGTTTATGTGGATTAAATGGACAAATAAATAAAAACCCATTTATCACTGTAGATTGAGATTTTCTTCTCTTTAAACCGGTGTTCTGCTGTCAGTCACTCAACTGTTCATTAGACACAGGATCTGAAAGTGTAGCTTCCCATTCACAGTGATGGCTTTCCTGAGATCTTCTAGGGAGAGAGGGTGGAGAATCCATCTTTGCAGCCAAGTTGGTCTGTTTATCTCCACCCTGTTGGCTGCTACCACCTGGTAGAAAGGAAGAGGGGGGCTTTGTCTTGGGTGTACTCACCCTTTCTGAGGATGCCTGAGAAGGAATGAGACATATGTCTGGACAGCTTTAAGGGGTGACCTTGGCTCTGGTTTGAGTGCCCCCGACCCCACTGGATATCATCAGTATGTCTAACTTCCTCAGTTTTCTAATCTGAATTCTCACAACATTGCTTTTGCGTAGAGGCGAGCACCTCTGGAGTGGCCAGGTACTCTTCAGGGGAAAGGGACAGATGTCAGACTGATGCTTCCCCACATCTCTAGGTCTGTCACTCTGTCTCCTCTTCTTTGTAGCCACCCTTGATTGGGAAGTGAACATTTTCCAGGGCACTTCCTCCATGGGAGGAAGCTATCCTTCCCACATTCATAATAATCCCACTGCTTTCTGATTTTTAAGGAATTCATTACCACTTCTGGACAGACCAAGGGTTTGATTTTGTTAGTTTGGAGCCTCATTTTGGATTTAGGGTTTTTTTTTTTTTTTTTTTTTTTTAAATCATTCTATGGTCTTTTCAGATTTGGTATGGGAAAAAAAGCTGCAGAGAAGTCGTGTCTTGTAACAAAAATTAGTGTTGCTTTATTGGAAGGCAGAGTCCTCTGGCCCTCACATTCTCCTCGTTCTCTTCAACCCTCCAATTGAGAGAAAGAAACAGTGAGAGAGATGAACGTGGAGAGCCACATTTCAGGAAGGGGCACCTCTTCAGTAGCTTGGGGCTCTTTATCCCATTTACATGTCCTGTAATGACAGGTGCCACCTGCAGCAAAAGAACAAAGGGGGTCTTTTTCAGAAGTATGGGACAGAACCAGAAGCTCAGCTATAGACAAACCCCAGCTGGCTTCTTTTCACCCTGTCAATAAAAGGCCCTGTGCTTGCACTGTGGCTCCATTATCCCCTGCAGCTTCAAAGCCAGGACAGGCTCCTCCTATCTCCGATGCTGACAGCAGCTCTTCAGCTGAGCTCTGCTTCCTGGTGCAAATGCAGCTGCGCACACTCCACATGGTCTTTGAGTGTCTTCTTCTTTCCTCAGACTTGCCAAGGGCAGCAAGACATTTCTTCCAAGAGTGCTGCTCCAAAGCAGGCCCCGAGTCGGGCTTTCTGGCTTGTCACCTCAGTATTCTTTTACCTCTAGATTCACTTTTTACTTTTCATTTTAGAGATCCCATGACAATCGCCAATAAACATCCCTTGAGCAAGGCTGAGAGTCCCTTGGACACAACTGGAAAAGTTCATATTCTAGACAGGTATCCCTGCAGAAGGGAGGGTTCCCAAGTGAGGTGGACAGCTACAGTCATTTCTCATATCCTGGTAACAGCAATCCATATTCCTTTGAGAAAGTACTATGTCTCTCTTACAGTGTGACTTTGGAGAGACCTACCAGCAATCCTAGAGTTGGATGTTTGCCATGTTACCCAGGCTAGTTCAATCTCCCCCTTCACAGGGACACCTAAATGATGGTCTTGGAGTGGGCCTGTGATGTTTGAGTCCTTCCTCAGGATTGCTGACAGTGAAACAACACTGCTGAGTGACCGAGTTCTTCTCACTTACACTATCAGTGTGGTTATGTATGGAGATGGGTCTAATTGGGTTATGGTAAGAGAAGTCCAGCAGATTAGCTTTTTATTAAGACACAAGAAGAAGCTGACAGCCACTGTCAGGAAGTGGGACCTTGCTAGAACTGATGGCACCGGCATCCTGGTCTCAGACTGGTGGCCTCCAGAATAGTGAGACATCATTTTTTTTTTGTCCTTTAAGCCACTCAACTTGTGGTTCTTTGTTGTAACAACCTGAATGAACTAAGATAAATGGGGTGGGGGGGAGACTTTTTCTTTAAGTTCCATCCTTTATGATGATATAAGCCGGAAGCTGCCTTCACAGGCTACCTACTTCCCCTACCCACCTCACACATCTCACACTCAAGAAGCTCCTGCACAGAGGTGAAATGGTGTTGGTATTAGGGAGGGAGAAACAGGAGAAAGGAAAGGACTGAGACAGAGAAATGAAAAGCACACACGCACGCACATACACACATGCAGAGAAGAGAGAGAGGAAGAGAAAGAGAGGAGAGAGAGGGGGAGAGGGAAAGACTATGAGCCTACTGACATTTCCTATACATCATTCTCTTACATCTCATTTCCTAATATTCTGCCTTCTATGTTGTCTATAAGTATTTGCATATGGCTTGAAACTAAAGAACTTCTTTAACTTCTCGTCTTCTTTTGTACCTAGGAAATGCTTAGTTAGTTTTCCTCCAGGAACTAGCCCATTGTCCTCAATTCCTCCACACACTATGAGAGTCCCAGTACACTGTAAGAAACTTCTAGACAGCCTTGCCAAGCTTATTTGTTTTGACTTCTTTTAAAAAAAAATCTATCGGATTGTGAGATTTTTAAAGGCAATGATGTATGTCTAGCTCATGTCTACAGCAGGGCTAGGTATTGGACAGAGTATTTCAGCTGCCATGAGAGAAGCCCTGGTGTAAATGTGGGGCGGGACAGAAGATTATTCTTCCATTAAGAGAGCTCACTTCTGCTGTCAAACCATGTACCATTGTCTCCAAAATCTGTCTCCTGACAGAAGTTTTCTGATTGTCTTTCAGCAGCAGGAAGAGATCTAGATCTGTTCTTTATAATTTCAATGTTTTTAGACTATATTTATTATGTTCCGAACAATGGCTTTCATTATGATGTTTTTGTACATGTACATAATACATTCCGGTCCTCTCAGCTCTCTTCCTTCTCCTGTGCTCCTCTCACTCCCATTCATCCCTTCCCTCTTTCTAACTAGACCTCCTTCTGTTTCTCATGGTCCTTCTTGGTGTGTATGATTCTGTGAAGTTAGGGTCATTTAGAGGAACATGGGCAGGTGCCTGTTAACAGGCGCATGTACACCTTACCAATAGACACCACTGAAGAACTTGCCTGTCTTTCCTCATCAAACATTATCTGCTTGTACATCCTCAGAAAAGGTGTTGTTCAAATTCCTTACTAGAAAGAGACATAAACAATGTCAACTCCTTCTCACAAGGTCCCAACAACAAACCAAGGCATGATATCGCCAAAATTCACTCTGAGGAATGAATGAGTTACTCACAGAGTGTAAGTGAGGGCTGAGCACACAAGGTGCTCATCCCCTAAAAGCATCACTGGACAGAAAAGTCTTTACTCATCTGGGGTGGTAACTTTCTCATAGCTGCATAGATGAAGCTTTCCTGTCTTAGTCTTTCCATACCTGCATACATTAGCCTCTTCCAGAGGCCATGTGCAATTATGACACAGCTGCAACCAGCCTCCCCTGTCTTCATGAGGGGATTCAAATAGTGAACAGACCTAGCAGGGACAATCCTTTCACAAGACATCATAGCTGAACTACTCAAGATGGTGATTACTTGGCTTGGAGGATAGTTATGAACAGAGAGCAGAAGGCTCCTCTGGGCTTCTCTTTTCATGTCCAAGTATAGACTGGCCCAATCACATGGTGATCTTATGCAGGTAATTACAGCTTCTGTGAGTTCAAGAATGCAACAACTCTGTCATGTCCAATGTTTCACATGGAACCCCAAGCCCTCCCTCCTCCCTGTGTACCCATCACTCTGATCTTGAGTTCTCTGAGCCTTGGAGGAGGTGTTACAGATGTTCCATTATGGCTGTGTACTCAATAAGTCTTTTATTCTCTGGACTTTGACCAGTTATGAGACTCTTTAGTCATTGCTGACCACTGCAGACAGAAGCTTCTCTGACCACAGCTTACAGCAGCACTATTCTCTGGGCACAAACAGTTATTTAGAAGGGATTTGACAGGCACGAAATGTCCATTTAGCAAAATAACATCAGTAGCACCAGTGCTAGATAGAGTCTATGATTGCCCCAGCTAAGATCAGGTTGCTAGTTCCAAACATGAATTCCTTCCCATGGAGCAGGCACAAAATCTAAGCAGAAAGCAGGTGGTTATTCCTATAACAGACTTACCACTATGGTACCAGTGGACTCTTCATGCTTGGTGGGCCAGTATTTCTATACTTAGGGTCTACATTTAAATAAGGTTGCTGGTGACTATTCTTCTCCTGCAGGCTGCATAGTGCCTTCCAGCACTACAAGGGCTAGCTGACATGAAGGAAAGCTTCAGGTCTAGTCTTTGTTTGGATTCTTGATGTCCTGCCACCAAGGTGTGTGCCATATGGAGCAACAGGTCTTACATATAATTTCTAGTAGGCAACCAACAGAAACGGCAGTTGCCTAAACCATCTTTGTGGGACTCAGGTGCCTCGCTGACCAATAACTTATATGAAAGTAGCTCCCTACTGGTAGTAGGATTTAATGACCTATGGTTTCTGGGAAGCCATATGATTTCTGGGAATCAGTTATTCTTATATTATCTGAAATAGTTGGGTTTTAAACAGAGTAGAAGAGTGATTCTCAACCTTCCTAATGCTGTGACCCTTTAATACAGTTGCACATGTTGTGGTGACCCCAAACCATAAAATTATTTTGTTGCTACTTCCTGACTCTAATTTTGCTTTTGTTATAAATTATGATGCAAATATTGGATATGTAGGATATCAAATATACAACCTCCAAAGGGGTCATGACCCACAGGTTGAGAACTACTGGAATAGAAGAAAGTCATGAATGAATTTTAATCAAGGGCATTTAGAAAAATTATTAGAGTACAGTATTGAAGGAGACTGAGCTGCAGACAGATGAAGTTGAAGACAGAAAAAAATCAGCAAGGAATTAAAGTAGATATTTGATCCAAGGGAAGGGCCATAAAGTCTGAGACATTGTTGGAGGGAGGGCAGAGGGAGGAGGATAGTGAGTGGCCTTCTGTGATGCTTAGTCTTGATTGCCAACTACTTGCAATTACCAATCGCCAGGGAAATATACCTCTGGACACATTCGTGGGACAGTTTCCAGGTTGGATTAACTGAAGTGGGAGCATTCAGCCTAAGTTTGGGTAGTACCGTGCCATCGGCTATAGTCTTGGACTGAGTAAGAAAAAGAAAGTGAGCTTAGTCATTTGAGTTGATTGCATGCTGCATCTTAACTGTGGATAGGACATGACCAGCTGCTTCAAGCACTGCTGTCATGACTTCCTGCCATGACGGACTGGAAATCAAGCTGTAAGGCAGAATAAACCTTCCTGCTTTAAGTGGCTTTTGCTAGCATGTTACTATGGAACAATCACTAATATAATGTCCTTATCCTCTCTATCTCTCTACCCTGGTGAATAGCTGCAGCCATCTTTCTTCTTGGTGCACTTCTGCTCTGACTTCTCCTCATCTTTCTCTGTCTCATCTACAAGCCTCACACTGCCTCTAAATCATCAGAGAGTGATGCTTTTTCCTTGCCCCATGGAATCCTTGGGAGTTACATCTTTGTCAGCATTTCTGCTTCCAGCTCCAGTCAGATCAGTTCATGTTTCTTTTATGAAGCAAGGACACCTGATTTCTGTCAGTGCAAGGCTTCAGACCGCCTGATCAGCACTGTGTTCAGGCTGGCCATATCAAATAGACAGAGGGGGAAAGCAACCAAACTAGTGATCAGATTCCAAGGTGAAGCTGCCAGGAGTCCACACTGTTTGAGACAGTGGAGATAGAGGAAATTGCAGACTCCCATGGAGCTAAGATGACAGCCATTTGGAGCTGTCTGATCAGTAGCATGGGAAAGTTGAGGGTCAGCTGATGGCCGTTTGGCCATCTAGAACCATCTCTCCCTTGTGTGGTCTCAGTTTCTCACCTGTAAAGCATCAGTGTTCCCTTTAGGTCTCTTCTGAGATCACCTTGTCCAGATTAAGTGATGTTCAGGGTCCTAAACAAGTTTCTTGCTTAAACTTGTGGTCCCAAGAGTTGGAGCAGTCCTCACTCTGTGATCCCTTCCTGTACTCACCAACTAATCAAACTATACTGTCAATCCATTCACCTATTCCTTCATGCATTCAGGCAATATGTACTTAGTCTCCACTCTCTCCTAGATCCAGGGCTCAGTTTTAAGGACATGTGTATAAATAAGAGACATTCTGGATCTTTAAAGTTTATCATATAGAGAAAGATCCAGCATTGTGACTAGATAATTACCATTATGTGACAAAGTTCAGGAAGAATGCAGCAAAGTCAAGAGTCTATAATAACTGCTGAAATAGATACTGTTTTATTCATCTTTAATGTGATATATTCCCAGGAGTAAAAGTTACATCTTCCATAAATAGATAAAGACTTTTCTTAGCTAGTTCTAAGAGTTGAATTTTTCTGGTAAGGAGGATGAAGGGAAACCATTATGAAGAAAGGAACTATAAGGGTCAATATCTGTAAATATACCAGAAGTTGCTCATTCTTGGGAAGATTAAGGAAACCCCATGAGGCTTCCATTGTGTCCAGAACACTATAAAGTTCGATTAGGAGAAAAAGATGGAGAACCAGATGGTAGGAGGATTGTGCCATGTCAGAGAACCACAACAGTTGTTGAAAGAGTCTCTTGGTCCTGGTGTGAGTTGAAGAAGAAGATTCTTCTCTACCTCAGCAAAGTGGGTTGGACTCAATGACTCTGGATTGAAGAGAAGACCATTTTAGCAACACATTGCCTAAGATGTGCTGACAGATTAAATATATCAAGAAAACACCGATATCTGTTCAAATACCAAGCTACACAAGACAAACGCAGCTATGTGAGATTCTGGGTTTGTCCTTTCATACTATCTGTTAGCCTAGCTAGATTATACTAATAAGTGTAGCCTTTATTGCTATGTTCAAATGGAGTAAAGCAAAACTTTGGCTCAAAACCAACCAACCTCATAGAGAAGCACACATCTGTTTACTCTCTTGATTATGTGGGGGTGAGAACTGACAAGTAGAGGGGAAAGATTCTGGCCAAGTTAATGATGGCCAGTTAATGCTGGTAGGTGGATAGGAAGCATGATCTCCTAAATGTCCACCAGTTCTCCCAGAGTGACCCAAGGCCTCTGTCTGTGTCATTGAAAGGGAAATTGACTGAGTTGAGTCAGAGCAGGTGATCTATCACTCTGAGAAGAGGAAGCCAGACTCTCTCCTGAAGTCCAGTGGAACAAAACTTTACCATACACTGACTCATTTCCTGTAAGTAAGGCTGGCTCCCTGTTTAGAGTGTTGTGTGCACACTGAGGAAGTTCTAACTGCTTTGGCTGGCACTCAAAGCCTTTCATCTTCATGTCCTGCCATACACTCCACACTCATATCTCACACAAGCTCATCCATTCCCTTGTTCTCAACTCTGTATGGAAAGCTTTTAAACATAAATGCTACGACACAGAATGTACCTAGAGAGGAAGCCATTGGCATCTGTGTGTCTCAAAGCTCCCATTGTTCTAGTTAGTGTATGCGGTGGAGATGTCACTCTTTGACCGTACTTAATCCCTTTCTGTTGTCCAAGTCTGTCCTGCCCTGCCTTCTCTGAGGCTGTGGGCACCACTTTCTTACTTTTTCTCTCTTACTTATCCAGATGAGCTTTTAAAAAAACTACTGTCCTCCCTCCAAGACAGGCTTTTTCCTTTAGGTCTTTGTATCACGAATCGTAATGACATTTGTACATCTTTGCTCGCATGTCTTTCTGGAACCCTAGAGACTGTAAACCCAGAAAGAAAGACACTGCCCTGTTTACACTTTCTTTGTTGTTGGCATTACAGGGCCTAACATTTAGCATGTGCATTGGGAACATCTGCTGTCTGCATACATTCTCATCCTCACATGACCCCATTTCTAAGGTAGTGAGTTACAGGGTAGAGCTGAGAGATTCTCGAAGGGCTGTCTCCCCAAGATTGGTCCTTCCCATCTTTTACCTTCAAGGAAGAAAAATGATCCACAAAATAGTCCTGAGCAACTGCATATAAGATGCTCATGTCTCTGCTGTGAAACTGGTCTACTGTATAGCTGAAGAAGGGAAGCAATAATATTTAGACCAAGATACGGATTGCTTGGAAACCTACTGTTCTCATTACCCCATTACCCAGATGAAATATGTGATGATCCTGGAAGTGTTTCAGCATCTCCATATTACTGGATTTGGACTTTAGCACACTGTTGGCCACACAGCAAGTTCTCCATATGTATGACTTCCTTTCTTTCAAGAAGGTAACTGTTTCAGAGTCTCACGGTGCTCCCTCACTCTGCTTTCCTACGCATGCTCACTCTCTGCCTCTTTCCTCCCTACTTTCCTGCTTCTCATCTTGTTCTCATTCCCCTAGCTCTTCCTGTCTCCCTCACACTTTCCTGCTTTTCATCCCAACTAGTTTTCCTCAAATGTAGCTAGTAGATAGACTGGATTCTTTTAGCACCCTCTCTTTGCATTTGTGGTAAATGGTGACGAAACAGGCTTACCTCTCCAGATTAAAAGCAAGCTGGGAGAAAAGTCTAATTTCAATGTTTGTAACAGTCAAGCTCCAGAGCAGTAAGCACCCTGTTTCCTTGTGCTGAGAAAGAGAACTGAGAGGCCTCTGACATAAAATCTGCACTGTGTGTTTTTATTACCGAATAATCCAGGCTCGTGCCACTTGTCCGCATACCATAGGTAATGGAAACCTCATGTTCTACTGATCTGAGCTTCTTCATGGTTAACTCTTGCAGGGCCAGGTATGCACCCAGGCCAAAGGAAATCCTTTCCAAAAGGAAGCTGGTTTCTTGGACAGGCAGACACTACCTCCCATGCTGAAGGAAGTCACTGCAGGGTGGGGGTAAGCTTAAAGGTAGGAATGTGACAAGCTGCCACTGGTCTAGACAAGCATGCAGAGCTACTCCCTAAGTAAATCATGTCATTTGTAATGCAGTCACTGGCCCAGAGCAGGAGCCACCCTGGATCCATGGAGCTGGCTGGTCCTCGTTTGTTGCTCATTCTCTTGGGGCCTTGCTACATTTGGAGAAATGATCTAAGAAGCCAGGCACAGCATGGACACACAGAACACATCTCAAGGGCATTGCCTTGAGATGGAGTGTGTGTTGTTGAGTTGTTCACAGGGTGTGGAGGCTCCAAGGAGAAAAGCACTCACTGTGCCTAAAGTTGCCAGGAAAAGCAGCTGGGGAAGAAAATGTTTGATCTTGACAGTTTCAATGAACAAAGAGATGAGCTTTAAATCAGGCAAACTAGGAGACCAGCTGAAGAGTTCTATGCAGTCAAAGCAATGTATGCAGGGGGTCTCCGGGATGTTCTTAGAGAGAAGAGGAGGTAGGAGTAGGGAAATCGTTAAGGCCTGATGATGGGGTCACACTGCTGTGTCAGATCCCAGCCTGCTTAATGGCATTGTGCCCCAGTTTTAGGACTTCATGCTTTTGTTTCCTCATCTGTAAGCTGAAGGCCTTAATAGTGTCTGCTCAGAACCCACACTGAAGATTAAATAATGAAACACATAAAGCTGCTCCTCCAGTTCCTGGCCCTTTAAAAGCCTCGATAAATGTTGCCTGTCTGTGCTACCAGGGAACAAAGGACACCCTGGAATGGTCAGAACACATGTTGTTCAGAGACAATGGAAAGACCCAAGGTTAGCCAGGGGACAGATGGTGAAGGAACTAGATGCTGCTGCAAGGATTTGGACAGGATCCTCTGGGTCATGGGAAAGCTTTGGAGGTTAATTCATTCAGATACTGTCCTCCAGTTGGTTTCCCCTCTTGGAAGGATCTTCCCACAAAGCTTTTTTTTTTTTTTTTTTTTTTTTTAAATCCTCCACTGGGGATACTAACTATATTGGTGATGCTTGTCTCTCTCCAAACAGAACTATCAGCCCCAAATGGCTTCGCCTATATTCACTGCACTATCTGGCCACCTCCTGCTTCTAGCTTCAGGCCTATGATTCAAGAGTCTACACTCAGGTTTTCCTTCTCAACACTCCCAACCTGTGTCCAAAATGACAGAAAAAGGAGAAGGAACCCAGTCTGGGTCTCCCCAGAGTTCTAGGATTCAAAGCAAAGTTTGTAAAAACAGTATTTCCTTGACCCAATCAGGACAAGTTCCCTAACAAGAGAAAGTCCCTGGAACTTGGCCACGAAGCCGGGGCCACATCCTGCAAGTAATGCTGATGGGATGTGGGTAGACGCTCTCCAGTGGAGGCTGCAGGTCTGTTTGTGGGGTCATCAGGGTAATGGAACCTGGCATTCTGCTCACGCTATCTTTACAAACGTCACTTTCACTTTATTGTACATTAGCCCCAATCTCTTCACAAGCTCTAAAATAAAACTTCTTTGCAAACAACCAAGGTCCATCTGCTGTGCTGTTAAAAATACCCCTGCATGAAAATCCCGAAGCATTAAATGAATCCACAGTAAGGAACGTCATAGTGGGCTCACCTGAAGCTGCTTATCATTAGGTGACATGAGCCTTTCCTGTTTTGGTGAGAGATTGATGCCTGTTAGAAAGGCAGTATTCAAAATTCCCTAGATGGATCAGATTTCAAATATTGCCTCTCATGGCTGTTTGAGTCCATGTATATATCTACCATTATGTACTTTCAATGAATCTTATCCTACAGGTTTAGGGCAGAATCATTCTTTAGTTGGAAATGAATGAATGAATGAATGAATGAATGAACTAGGAAATGATTAGCAGGTAAAGGCTTTATGACATCACTTAGTAAACATGACTTTTATTCACTTCTCGTTCCATTCTGTGATTATTTCATTATAGAGAAAGGACACGTCTCCATGTTCCTGCCAACAATCTGCAAGTTGGGTCTCATTTCCTCCCCTGAAAAAGTAACCCCCAACTGTGAGTGTTTAAATTGATCCAATTCTGCTGCCATTCTGCACGGCCCATCTATCACAGCAATTTGTACAAATGCCACTCCAGCATCCAGGCCTATGTATCATGTATTTTGAGATTGCACAGTTCCTGAGGCCTTTGTAAAGCAAACCTTTCATGAATAAATCAGGAAATACCCTGATGCATGCTTTATGTAGAGGAAGATATTCTATTTAGGTCACGCAGGGAAGTTCTGCCAAGTTTGCTAAAATGAACAAATCCCCCGAGTGCTGTCTACCTCTCCACATTCTGAAACACCAGCAAGTATCTCTCAGACCCCTGCGGCTGTGCTCCACAGACATGGAGGACTCCCGGTCTGAAAAAGAATAGTTTGATCACCTAAGGCACCAGAGACTTTCAAGCCAGGAGCCAGGCAATGAATTTTGCTAGTCCATAGGAGGAACTTTGCAAATGGTAAAAGGTCCAATGTGGGGCCTGGGGCAACAGGACTTCTGCAGGCAAAGGAGGAAGGAAGAAGAAAAATTATAGTGTGTCTGTTCTCTCAGCCTGTATTTTGAATCCACTTAAGCAAGTCCCAGACTTTGTTCAAGTTCAAAGCCTTGCAATTGACTCTTTCGAGCCTCTCCCAGAACACAGGATGTGGCTTAGTTCACCCCTATCCCCCTTTAGCTATGGAAATTCTCCTGATAAGAATAAGGATTTCCAGCCAACCTCAAATTAGAGAGGGCTATCTGGAGTAGAGGAATGCAGAACAAACTGCTTAGCAATCCCCTTCCCTTTAAGGAGGGCAGGCAAGCCCAGCTTCTTTTACCCAGAAAAGGCTGTATGAGGTCGGAAGACCTAATATGAAGAACCCGATGGATCCATTCACTCAAAGCTGGGCAGTCAGATCATGGAGAGGTGGAGATGCCTTAAAAAAGGCAAGCTCCATATTTGAACAGGGTCTATGACAGTGGACCTTATTTGATTCAAAGACTGGCCTTTGCTTTTGAGGTTCCCAAATTCATCTTACACAGTGCTGTGTGTCGATTGTCGATCAACCATGCAGGGACCCACTTCTAAAATAACTTATAGGAAACATACTCAGAACAATAACAACAACAAAAACAATTCAAGCTGTCCAGGTTGTTCAGGTTGTCCTGGCTTATAGTGATTCTTTGGGAAGTCAAAAGTAACCTGAAGGTAACCTGTAGATATAGAAATAGCAAAGAAACTTTGTTCGTGTTGATGTCTCCAGCCAGAGAGGGTGCCTATTCTGCAGCTCTGCCCCTTTGACTGTATCGACCTATAAAGAGTGCATCCTTCCTCTGTTTCCAGTATGCATTTCCAAAGATCACCTGTGGTTGAAGCTCTCTTTCTTAGCTTTGCCAGACTGGACTCTTTTCCCATTTTGTATCCGTCCCCAAAGTTTTAACCTTCATGACCATTTGTTGTCAAAATAAAAGTTTTAGGTTTGTTTGGTCACAGACATTAATTGACTTGATTTCTTATTATAGTTGTCCCTTGCTATTTATGAGATGTGGTTCCAGGATACACCGTGAGTACAAAAATCTGCTGATTCTCAAGTCCCTTGTTGGAAACTTGGTGATATTGGCTTATAACCCTGTCACATCCTCTCACCTAATCTAAGGCATCTCTAGGTAGCATCCAATAACTAACACAATATAAAGACTATATCAATAGCTGCTGTGCCCCACTGTTCATGGAATAATGGCAAGAAAAATGTTGTACATGTTACACATAGACACATTTAATTTTTTTTTTTTTGACTTACAGCTGGATTCATGCTTACAGACCCACAAACATGGAGAGTGAGGAGTATTCTCTTTTCAAGTGTCACTGATTTTCAAGTTCTCATGAATATAACTTTCAGGTTGTTACAACACTTACCTGATTCAGAGGTTTGAGTGCAATTTTTCAAATTTCTTCTTCCATTCTCTCTTTCCCTTTCATCTCCAAACCCATGGTATTGTGTATTCTAGGGAGGCACTCTATACTTCAGCTTAACTTCATCTTTATTTTGAATATCCTTGGGCAACAATCTTCATTCATAAAATACTAGCCAAAATATTTTGTCTCCTAAATCTGGGCAGAAAGAAAAATATAGAGAAGTCATGTTGAAGCGTGGTATGAACTTTGAATTGTTATATGAATACGAAGTGATTTTGTTGAGGATTCCTCAAATACTGTCTCCATTTTTCCTGTCTTCTTCAGTAGTCCCAGCACTTTCTGGCACATAGTAGACAATCAATAAGAATTGGTTGCTGGTGGTTGTCTGGTAAGTGAGAACCTCAACATGGGAACCAATTCTCCAAGGAAAAAAAAGAGGGCTTGATAGAGTATGCACATTTTTTTCTCATTAGGAAGGTAATTTGAGCTCAAATGATAAAAGTTTAGAAAGTGCATGTGAAGACAATTTAAATAATACTTCATATTTACAACCTGTTAGCACTTGGTTGTGTTAAATAGAACCCTTGACTTGGATTCAGTCTTTCTTATTCCCTCCCCCTCCCCCTCTTTCCTCACTTTTTAACTTACACACACAATCTTAATTTTTCAAAGCATTACACTGTTTCTTTAAGTGCTGACTACAGCTTAGATCTAAGAGTGCTTTTTTTTTTTTTTCTCGGTAGGCAAAGGAAGAGACCGTTAGCTCACTGTCAATTTCACTACTTGATTAATTAGCAAAAAATCTTAAAAATGTCGTGGAGGGACTACGAAGCCTCCTTCTATCTTGGTTTTATCTTTAAGTTAATAAAAGTAAGGACAGCTAATATTTATTCAGTCCTTTTCATATGCCAGACATTGGTCCCAGCCTTTTATACATATTAACTTATTTTGTTCTCATGGCCCCATGACTGGCAGATACTGCAGGGATCTTGACTTCTGCATAGCTAGCAGATAATAATCCTGTATCTACAATTCTACAGCTTGAATAGTTCTGAAAATGAGAAAGTCTGGGCAAATTCAGTGCAGTCCCACTCCTATGATAAGCTGAATCCAGTGTGATATGAAGTTATTTGTGGTCTTTATTTGTCCTCTTATGGATGACCAACTTTCACCCCTCCCCTCCAAATTACTATACATGATTACGGGATGTTATCCCAGATTCTTCTATGGTTTTATATACATACACCAACCTTACATACAACGTAAGTAAATTTGCATCAGCTAGATCTTTATGATTTCAAGGTCAGTCTGGCTTACATAACAAATTCTAGGCCAGTTAGGGCCACAAAGAGAGCCCCCCCAACAAAGAAATTTTGTATCATAATTTATATTCCAATCCAAAGATTTCAAGTCTGTGATTTTTGTGCATTTATTATAACCTCTACATGAAGAAATCAATTCCTAGAGCCACTGATGAACTTACCCAAGCTGGGTCAGGTTTCTTTTCTTCTTCTCTTCTCTTCTCTTCTCTTCTCTTCTCTTCTCTTCTCTTCTCTTCTCTTCTCTTCTTTTCTTTTTTTCTGGGTCAGGTTTCTAATTTAGAGTGGTAACTAGCCTTAGAGTTCTATTATTTTTTAGATACAACTTATTTTTTATTTTTATGTGTATGGATGCTTTGCTTGCATGCATATTTGTATACTATATGTGTGTCTGGTGCCCCTGGAGGTCAGAAAAGGACTTCATATCCCTTGAGACTAGAGTTAGAGATGGTTGTGAGCCACCATGTGTCCTGGGAATAAAACATGGGTTCTCCAGAAGAGCAGCCCGTTCTCTTAACTGCTGAGCAATCTCTCCATCCTCTGTATATATTTTTTTTTCTGAGATGTGGTCTTACTTCTTTGAAGCCTTGGCTGTCCTGGAGTTTGCTATATGGAGTTGGCTGGCCTCAAACTCTTAGGGATCTACCTGCCTCAGCCTCCTGAGTCCTGAGATTAAAAGTGAGTGCTATCATGCCTGACTTAACTATCTTCGTATTCAAGTCTCATCGTTTCCCAAAATGAGTATAGCCTTTTCCAGCATACAAGCTTTGAAAGGTCTGCATACATTTTACAGTGAAGACAAATGATGTTTGGGGAGTCAGATGAGTTGGTCCAGGTCCCACCCTCAAACGCTACAGAATTACAATTCAGGTGAAAGTGTAATGCTCCTTCTAATCCCATTTTCCTGTGTCCTGTTGGCTGACCTGAGATGACCCGGCTAGTCCCACAACATATATGTTAGCATCGAGCCACATTTTCATCTGTGCCAGCATGGCTTCTCAAGCTACTTTCACAAGAATGATTCTACCTCCTTCCAATTCCTCAGAGACCAAAACTAGGTTAATTCAGAGTAAAAAAAATCTTTGGGATTTTTAAACTTATCTACATACTACAATTTCCTAGCCAAGGCATAGGACTCAACTGATACTTCCTATATCAGCCACAGAGAGATGAAGGCTGGATTTCTGCAGATGCCACGCCCCCTTGTTGGAATAAAATAATAGTAAGCATAAAAGACGTAATGAAACATGAGGCCAAAGATGAGAGGCTCAACTCTGGCTTTTTGGCCATAGACAAATCAGTGTGGCTCTGAACCTTCTGGGGACACTCACATGTACTATCAATGCCACATAAATATTGCATGAAGCCAGAAGTTACATGTATTGAAGCCCAGAGACACAGCAGAATTATCAAGACATTTGATGTGAAATCTGGCAGGCCTTGGGACTTACCTCACTTGGGATACCTTAATTTTATAAATCTAGAGAAATTGTGCAACTGGCAGACTTTTGTTCGTGTGCTAAGTGAGATTGTAGAAGAAGAAATGGTCTCTTTTCTTCTACAGTTCACCTAGATTGCTATCTCTGGTCCCCTGCCAATATGCAGATTAAGATAAGGAGAATCCTTTCTATTGGTCTTTTTCTTTCCCTCTCATAACTGAATGTTTACTACTAAGTAATCTCTATCCCAAGGGAATAAATTTCTGGATGCTTCAACTCAGCAATATCATACATCATACCAGAACAGCCTATTCACAGTTGTAGACATGTTCACACATTACCATCAATATAATTTCTGCTTCTGAAGTCAGATTCTGATTTTGTTCTGCTAAGGCAGCCTGGTTAAAAGAAGGTAACTCCATAGAATTAAACAGTGAGAAAGATACATGGAGCTGGTAAGACCTGAACTCTGATCCTTGTGCACAGAAGCAAGGACTCTGCTGCTGAGCACTGTCCCATGGTGAGACAGCAGTGATGCTGTTGACATTCGGAATGCTGATGGAAAAAAATAGCTTCATGCTCTCCCACCCATCCTGAAAGGAAGTACTGCAATGCTTATGCTGTCTCCTTGGCTTGGCGTTCTTCCTTCAGACATGACAGTGATGGGAGGCATCAAACCAAGTTTTGGACGACATCATCCAACTTCTAGCAAAACATCTTCTCTTGCTGTTCTCAGCATTAGGCTTCAGATCCGCTTACCTAGCATACTGCTCTTGGCTCTGCCTCCTGCTAACCGAAGAGGTACAGGGGCAATTCTTCAACTCAGGGCTGGAATGTACTATCCAGTGCTTAAAAGGTATATATGAATAAACAGAGAACAAGGCAATAAGTAAATCATGATAGGAGTTAGATAGACAGACAGATAGACAGACAGATGGCACTCTCCTTTTAACAAACCCCTATGGGTTACCAGGGGCAAATTTGGCTTGGGGCAATGTACAGCTTTGCATCCTGTGGGGCTTCTCTAATCCATGGTGAGGCTTTGGAAAGTGACTCACAAGTCCCCATAACTTTTTGTGCTATTCTGTGGAGTATCTGAAGCTCTAATGGATATCAAATCTTTGTTCCCCTCAAGGGGCCTTGAGGACCAGAGATCAGCTTCGTAAAGTAAGGAGAGGATGGAGAGGAAGCCTTCCCTAATCACTTATGGGTTTTACAACCACCATCTATCTTTCCTAACAATCTGCACACTGAAGCTGTGTGCAGTTACTTACCCAGCTCATTACTTACATTCATTTTTCCTTTATTCAGGCTGCCAGCTCCTTGCAGGCCAGTCCTGATCCTCAGTCTTACTTGAATCTCACTTCCCAGCACTAAAGCTAGGATCCTGTGCCTGATAAAAACTCAGAGTGGCTGCTGATTGTCTAAGCAACCTAGTCATTCCAGTGACATAATTGGGAAGTAAAGGTACATCACCAGAGTCACTCACTGTGGGCCTCCAGGTCTACCAAAAAAGCCAACAGAGTTCTGTCCTTTGTGCAGTTTCATGAATCAGGGATGTTCCTTCCCTAGACTAAATATCAGATGGCTACTTGCTCTGGGCAATGTGGACCAAGCAAAATACAGAACTTGCCTTGTAGCGCAGCATCGCCTGAAGTCAGAAGGACCTCATCTCTCGATGCACATGCAATCACCTGAGACTTTCAAATGTCATTCCTTGAGTTCACTTCAAATTAATTGAATCTAAATTTGAGGCTGAGGTTTAAGGACAGGCATTTTACAAAGCTGTCAAGGCGAGACTCTTAGGCAATAGTGACTAAGAGGCGCCATCTAAGTGACAGTGAAATACTAAGGTTCTTTGAGACCTTGTTTCATCAACATTGGCTCCGTGGATCTCGGTTTCTTCATCTGCAAGGGAGGAATCATTATAGAGCCCTCTGCAGCTTCAGTGAAGATCATATGAGATGATGCATACAAGGAGTAAGCCTGTGTAAGCCAATGCTTGCCACTATTCATGTTACTGTCACTATTTTATTTCTATTTGATTTCATTGCCCTAGAATGCTTAGGTACTAAAAACATGCTATTTATTTTGATTAAATCCTAAAATGTGAAAAGACTTGTAAAAGATAATACCAAAATGAGTCATATCATCATCTCTCTGAACCATGTGTACCAAATTATCTGCTATATGCTTAGCTCCTTATATATGTTTTCCCACATAGGATTTCCATTCAACACATAAAGGATCATTAACACTAATTAGAGTCAAAGAACATGAGGTCCAGAGTGGGTTCTCCATAGTCTTTCAGCTCTGATGTGTGACAATCTAAATTTGAACTCAGTTGCCACCATTTTTATGTTTGTTCTCCAACCATTGTACTGTCTATGAATACCTAGTTGAATGTGTCAGATGTGACCTCTTCCCTTCTATGGACTGTTCTAGTTTGTTTGCTTTCTGTTGCTGTGATAAACAGCACTTGGGGAAGAAAAGGTTTATTTCATCTTGCAGGTTATAGTTTATCACCAAGTGGAGTCAAGGCAGAACCTAGAGACTGGAGCTTAAAGCAGAAACCAGGAACTCAAGACAGGATCTTGAAGAAGGAATCTCAGAGGAACACTGCTCACTGGCTTGCTCCCAGGTTCACCCTTAATTAGCTTTCTTATATATCCCAGGTCCACCTGCCTAAGGATGGTACCATTCACTGCAGATTGAGCCCTTCTCCATCAATCAATAATGAAGAAAATGCCTGCAGACATGCCCACAGGCCAATCTGATGGAGGAAGTTTCTCAATTGAAGTTGTCTTTCCCCAGGTATGTGCCAACTTGACAACCAACATTAGGATGATATGAAATTTGTAGGGAGGTAGAAGGAATGAATTGTGTCAAGTGCCGAACACTCTGAAAAGACTTTCTGAAGGAAGTGAAAACCCGTTTGGGCCTTAGAGTAGAAAAAGAATTTTTCACCCAACGGGAAGAGAGGTTATGGGTAGGTAAGAACTTTCTTAGCAGGAGAAACCAACACAGACAAAACTAAAAGGGAAATGACACAGGGATACAGTGTGGTCTCAACACTCAACTACTTGAGCCTCATCTTCATCTCCTGTGTTCCTCTCTTAAGGCAGGCAGGCATCTTTCTTCTTAAGGAGGACTCCCGGAGAGACTGGGATATCATTTTCGCCCTCCAATGTCTTTTAATTAACAGCTAAAATCTCTTACTCATTCAGTCTTCTGTTCTACTGTTGTCTGAGGGGAGTTCTGCTTATCAATCAAATATCAAAGTTGCAACAGGGAGCAGGAGCATGGACAAGAGCTGTCTTCTCGCCCTTCATTTAAAACAGGTGTGTGTGTGTGTGTGTGTGTGTGTGTGTGTGTGTGTGTGTGTGTGTGTGTGTGTGTGTGTGTGTCTGTGTGTGTGTCTCTCTCTGTGTGTGTGTCTGGGTCTGGGTCTGGGTCTGGGTCTGTATGTGTCTGTGGGTATGAGAAAGAGACTGAAGGATTCTGTTAGGTCCAGCTCAACCACTACCTAAGAAACTCAGTTCCTTTTTCTTTGCTAACCAGACTTCAGGCCCCATCTGCTCCATGCAAGACCAATGCCAATTTCTCTTTCATCATCCATGTTTGTGGCTGAGCTGTCTGCAGTGGCAGAAAATGAATACTGTCTGTAGATCTCAGCTCTGGGGTGGCCACTTCCAGTCTGCTTGCAAAATGTGATGATGCTGCCTTACAGCCAGTTGGTGTCCTTTGCATATGAAAGCCATGGGAGGGGAAAGAAGAATCTCCCTCCCAGTAGGAAGAAGATTATTCCAATGTTTTCTCTTTCTTTCTTTTTTCTTTCTTTCTTTCTTTCTTTCTTTCTTTCTTTCTTTCTTTCTTTCTTTCTCTCTTTCTCTCTTTCTCTCTTTCTCTCTTTCTTTCTTCCTTTCTTTTATCCTGTTGAAAGTTGAAGGAGAGAAAGAGAGAGCAAGAGTAAATGGGGGGGGCAGAAGGGAGGAAGAGAGAGAGAAAGAGGGAGAGAGAGAGAGGAGAGAGAGAGAGAGTGAGAGAGAAAGCTTAATATGTGTAATATGATGTGTGATTTTCCCCTGGTGCTTTGCTCGGCTTATGTTAGTATCTTTCAGCTTTCCAGTTCTACAGAAGCAACAGCAGCAGCAGCAGCAGCAGCAGCAGCAGCAGCAGCAGCAGCAGCAGCAACAACAACAACAACAACAAAATATGTGTGTTAACCATGCTGCCCCAGAGGTCAGATCAAACTTCTGATTGGAGACTTAAGGTTAATAATGGGTTTGTTACTTGGTGACCTATGCAGGCAGGCTTGCAATTCAATGAAGGAGATATTGTGCAAAGTTCAGGTCCAGAATGTAGCCCTGCTGCTTGGATTCCTGGAGGAGAGACCTCAAGCTCCAGACTGATATCTGCCAAGGACTCAGGAAGAGTGGCAAATGCTAGAAGAACTGAGTTGAGTAGATGTAATGACAAATTTTGTAGTGTGAAGGAGAACAAAGCTCATAGAAATTAAGCTCCTAGGCTTATTGTTTGAGGAAAAGAGATAGAAACCTGGCTTCTCCTCTTTAGCTGGAACACACCAGCTTTATGTTGGAAGGCTCCACACGGGACAAATGAGAGTCTATTTCTCCCTGGGCAATGGGCAGGTACAAAGCATGGCTAAAATCATCGTGAATGTTAATATATTCTAGTAGCTTCTATTGTAAGCATGCAAGTACCTTCTGATGCACATTTGATTCCAAAATTGGTAGCTATTACACTCTCATTTGCTTTCTGAACTGTCTTGAGCAAAAAGCAGTCAGTCTCATAGTCACTCTGACCATCACCATGGCAGCCTACACCAGCTATCTTGAACATTCCTTGGTGTTCATATAGATTCAAATCAGAAGACTTGATGAACCATTTTGTTTTTGGAAGGTCCCCTAGTGGAGGGTCTTCTGTGATTGGTTGCAAGCCTGGCAAAACATAAGCCTTAATGAATGTGTCTGGTCCAAAATGAATAACTGTCATTGGCTAAATAAATGATGCAGATTTCTTAGGCAAAACAAGCAGGCCACTAGGACTCTGTCAGTGGGTCAGTAGAGCGGCACTTTCCTGTATTGCATCCCCTGATATGGCAACCTCGTGTAAAATGATGACTGCTCCTGAGTAGTAAGTCATTCCTGGTACCTCGGCATACAGTTAACTGATATGATGCGTGTTTTGTGTTTAGCTGCAGTACAAATCTAGCTTCCACCATTATTTAACACACAGTACTGTTTCCATTACCTAATCCAGGCTCCCAAATATCCAAGAATATGCTTCTGGGCCTCCAACTTCTGACTGTGAGAGTGTTTTCAACTGCTTGACAGCTTCATAGGTTGAGTAGCTTCAGGAAATCCCTGTAGATAGGTTCTGGTTTATGAGACTCCACTGTAAGCTTCCTAATAGCCCCTTCGGTGGTTGACACTCAGTTCCTGAGCAAAGCAATCTAGTAAACTATGCTTGGCAGCTTGAAGAGGTAGCGGGAACTATCCCACTAGCAGCACCCTAGGTCTAAAAATATCATTACTCTAGACCTTCTCAGATCAGCAGGACCCTGGTCCATAACATCTTTACCAGAGCTCTTCCTATGAGGGACAGATGTCTGTGTAGATGTTCTGGCTGTGGCTGATACCAATACTAAATAGTCTCTCTGGTGCCTAGACTTGGGAGCATGTTATCTCGATAGTGGCCACTGGCAAGTGAATGTGTACAGTGTGGCAGTGGCTGGGGTAAAGGGAAAGTGGGAAAGGAAAGTAGAGATGACAAGTGGGGAAAAGGGAAAGTGGGAAGGAAAAGTAGAGATGACACAAAACAAACAAACAAACAAACAAACAAACAAACAACAACAACAAAAAAAACCAGGCCCTGGCCAGCTGTGTTTTAGAGATATGTCAAATCTCAAGACCAAAAGCCAAGGGCTGTAATATGGTCCCTGTTAAGAGCTAAAAGTCAAAATACCTAGAGCCTCCTTGGGACAATGACACTTGTAGGGCCCAAGGTCCCGATATCCAAATCTCTCACATCAGAGGCTGTGTTTGATGCTTCTGCCTACCTACCACCTACCAGCACTGACGGACACAGGGAAATGAAGACTAATGGAGACCCGTGTGGAAGAGCTCACACGTTCTGTTCAGGTGAAAGAACGAAATCATCAGCTAGCTTAGTGATGCCAGGATGTTGTTTTACAGGGTTAAGAGGCCTAGATCAAGGGTCTGAAGAGGAAAAAAAATCTAATGTTATCACAGTAGAGATGAAATGGACTTTTCAGTTTGTTTATAGTGAATTTGTCAGGGAAGCACACGATTTTCCCCATATAAAAGTAAATCATAAATGCACTGTGAAGTCTAACTCAGCTCTCTTGGGGTCTCAGCATCAGGTGTGATCTCAGATTCCTCAATTCCCTAGTAGTGTGCTCTTGAATAGTTATATATTTTACTCAAGCTGTTTCCTCATTGGTGAAATGGAGTGAATAGTAAAAGGGACAGTGTTTAGGGAACAGATACATTATGTACAAGATAATAACCATTTCCCCAATCTCTAAATCCAAACTCTAACAGTCCTGTCCCATCTACAACCTGATGCCCTTATTTTAATCTTGACTCAATCAGAGTCACCCAGAATCTTAAAAGCACACAGCATGATGGATACAAATTCAGCAGAGCTTGACCAAGGATGAGATGAGAGAAGGATGGAGATAAAGGGATGGAGGAGTAAAGAACAATTTCCAGGTTTCTTCCTTGAGCAAGATTTGGAGAATTGCTATCACTGAGCTAAAGAAATGAACCTGAGAACTGAATTAGTAATTCTGTGTCAGGAATCTTGAGATTTCTGTAAGAAATTCAGGAGAAAGGCTGGTGAGATGATGAAGTAGATTAAGGTACTGGCCCCCAAGCCTGATGACCTGTGTTCCATCTCCAGGACCCATATGGTGGAAGGAGAGAACTTATTCCCACAAGTTGTCTTCTGACCTCCAAATTAATGTTATAACACACACACACACACACACACACACACACACACACGCGCGCACACACGTGCACTTTCTAATTAATCATAATAAAAATTTAAAAATGAAGACGTCTAAAAGAAGACTGATCATTGTCAAGGGTATAGAGAAACAGCCAGAGAAGTGTCATGGCTACTCTTAGTTGTTACTGTTTTGAAAGGAAGAATCTCACATCGCCAAAGGTTTAGGACTTAGCTTACTGGATAGCTGCTGAATTCAAACATTTGGAAGGAAAGTAAGACATAAAAGACTTAAGTAATTATGAAATGAATAATAACACCATCTAGGCACACAGAAACAGGGCTAGTCGGTTAGTCCATGAAAAAAAGCCACAGGGCATGTGCCGTAGTAGAGAAAAGGGCTCAGCTAGCTCTGGGGCCTACTCCGATGATTCTCTAGGGAAAACTATTCCTCTCTTTAAGACAACTCCTTCAGCCTTGTATCTTTTTTTTTTTTTCCTGGAAATTCAGGTTGACAAAAATATTATATGAACTACAATAATAGAGGAGATTTATTTTTTATTTCTGCCACAGTCTGGATATCAACTGAAAACATTAATATTGATTAAAAAGTTTAAGAAAGCAGCCAAATATCAGATACTTAAAAAAAAAATCTAGTCATTTCCGTGTCCATGAAAAAGTACCAATTAGTAGCACATATTAAAGAAAACTACTCAATTCATCTTGAGTCAAAACACATTCCTAAAATAATCTACATGGGAAATGGGTTGGAAGAAAATAAAGAAAAGCTGCAAAACTCTAATGAGAAATATGAATTAAGCTGTGACTAAATGGAGAGGCAGATTGTGTTCCTGTTTGAGAATTACCCTAGGTATTTTAAGGCTGCCAATTCTTCCAAATTAGTACATAGGACTAAGAAAATGTCAATCAAAATTATAATGGAGTATATTTTCAGAACTTGGTGAAGTCATTCAGAAGCTTATCTTCAAGACTAGACTATGGGTATGAAAATAATTAGTCAGTGGCTAAAGAAGGGTGAGAGGGCACAAGGACAGCTTTTGGATCCGAGTAGCCTCAGAGGAGTCAGGTGGAGATAAACCCTCTCTACTACAAGGACTCTGATGTCACCAAAGGTTCTCACAGTCACCCACCTATTCTGATAGGAGCCCAGGGCTGCCTCTAGAACCTAACATCTTAACTGTGCTAACATCTTCTCCCTTATATTGGACACTTTCATTACAGCAACTAACTCCTGTTTTTTATAGTTATTGTCATTAACTGGTTGATTCTTTGACTAGAATAGTTATTACATTTCATATTATCTTTCTACATTTTAGAACAGTATCTAATACAATGAAAGTATGTCACTATTTTTCTTGTGAGCAAATACATATGCCTTATGGAAGCCTAGTGCCCTTTTGCTTAGGATTTCAATCAGCCAATATTTAAACGCACCAACTAATGTGATGGTAGATGGTAGAGAAGTCAACTCCCATTTCATTGACAAAGATTTCTAAGTCTAACAGCAGATGTTCTCCCTTAGTACTTGTGAATATATAACATTCATTTCTCCAGAAACCCGAATACCTGAATGGCCACTTCAAACAGCTTCTAGTGGTGTCCAGATTGATCACGCTGTAGCTCACACTCAGTATTCAGTGTCCTGTCCGTGATGTAACTTGAGCGAGACACTCAGCTATTTTAAGTTCATAGAAAAATACAATGTTTGAATTTTTGAAATGATTAAAAATATTCTAAGACTTTTTGGATTGAAATCTGGGATTATGTCCCTACCAACTTCATTCTTCTGCTTTGATACAAGGATGAAGAAGCTGTTGGCATTTATTGCAGCTCATTCAAAGGCAGTCAATTTTAAGCCTGTAATGGATAGTTATTGATTGATGTTCATTTTCAAAATCATTCTAAAATCTTAGGACTTTATTGTCCACCTGTGAACTCAAAATGCTGTTGAACGAACCCCAATTAACTGAAAAAGTAGCCTGGCTGTCTTTGCTTTGTGTTTTATTCACTGGTGAAACTGGTAATTCACAGACATCATGAGTTGTAATTCTCCAGTAAAAAAAAAAAATGTTCCTTGATCAAAACAACAAATGCATCTAATTGTTCATAGTTATGCATCAGACATTGTATTAAGTATTGAGATTTAAAATTAAAGAAGACTAGAATAGCTCCGTTTCCACACTGGACTGTCTTCATGACGACAGCTAAAGTGGATGTCTGAACGCATGGAATCACAGACCTTCCTTGTCAATCTCTTTAAAGTTTTTTTTTTATCAGCGTGGCCAACCCAGCCCTACTTGAATTGGTTACTGTCTGCCTTCATGCCCCTACCTCCTGACATACAGCTCATCCATTTTATTCCCACCACACTAATCTCCTAGCCTTCTGATTCATATGTATGTATAACTATATACTCTATCTGGTTGTGTCTTCTCCACTTTCACACAGGACTTGCTTTTTTTTTTTTTACCTGACATTAAATTTCTCCTTAGAATTTTTTGAAAAACATTTTAATTAGAATTACAACAGTCAACTTCTAACCTTTATTCTTATTTAATTTTATCCAGTGCTATTAATTAGATAAAATTGTTGTATATTTGTTTATTGTCTCACCCAACTCCTCTATAATGTAAACTTTATATGAATATACTTGACTTGTCCATAGCTATATCTTCAGTGCTTAACAAATCTTGGGCTTAATATATATTTTGAAATGAACGGATGAATGAATAAATGTATTCTTGACCCCTATTTCTGGAGATCTTCTGGTATGGAAAGATGCACAGATAATTATATAATTTAAAATTTCAACTATGTTAAATGGACATCACTATCTGTTTTCAAGAAATTGGGAAACAGTTTTAAGGTATATTAGCTAACACAATAGTTGAACCCACAATTCTTTCCACAATTTAAATTCCTAATTCTCCCACTCATGGTAAATGTAAGGCATTTCTTCTGAATAAAAGATTAATCTTTCAAATAACATAGTGCAGAATTTGCTTTTCCTCATATAAATTTTCCATTTATTTGATTGGCACCCAAATTTTAGCAGTTGCTCATACATACACATTTTATATCATACACCAGATGCAACCTTGAACACACAAAACATAAAAAAAGTCATGATGTGTTAGGGAAACATATAAAGAGTCTATAACTTGAGACAGTAAAAATTTAGAAGTATTCTGAAAATTCCCAGAGGGAGGGATTAGTATGGTCAATATTGACATGTTCATTACAATAGTTCCTAATTTATAATTGGTAGACTATGTATAGTATAACATTAGATGCAAGAATTATACTTCTGGGCTATGTAAGTATAGCTTATATCAGACTAACACCCCCATAGGACTCAACTTCTTATAGTTGCAAGATAAGGTAGAAAAAGTCCTGCCTGTTTGAAGGGTGAACAACTGAGGCATCCAGGGCTTCATAGATCTCAGAGAGAAGGGAAGGCCCCTAGGTAAACTGTATATACTTGTTACTACTTGTTCATCTTGAGTAGTGAGAGTTTTGGCTTCTTTATAAACCCAGTTATGTTATATGAATATGTTTTTGTTTTAATCCCAGGTGTGGGATATGAGGCTGTTTTAGATTGCCCACAGCAGCAGACCATTTCCCTCATGTGTGCTCTGGCAGGGGTGTGATTTTGCCAGCTGCAGACAGTTTAATTCAGAGGACTCTGGTGAGGGTATAAATGCCAGAGCCCTGAGAGCAGCTGGGGGTGGAAGCTGCTCTGTAGGAGAAGAAAGTGTGGCTGTTCCTCCTGTGGTTCCTGCTCCTGCTCCTGCTCCTGCTCCTGCTCCTGCTCCTGCTCCTGCTCCTGCTCCTGCTCCTGCTCCTGCTCCTGCTCCTGCTCCTGCTCCTGCTCCTGCTCCTCCTCCTGCTCCTCCTCCTGCTCCTCCTCCTGCTCCTCCTCCTCCTCCTGCTTCTTCTCCTCCGGCTCCTCCTCCTCCGGCTCTTCCTGCTCCTCCTGCTCCTCCTGCTCCTCCTGCTCCTCCTGCTCCTCCTGCTCCTCCTGCTCCTCCTGCTCCTCCTGCTCCTCCTGCTCCTCCTGCTCCTTCTCCTCCGCCTCTTGCTCTTCCTCCTGCTCCTCCTGCTCCTGCTCCTGCTGTTAGTAGAAAAAAAAAGACAAGGAGGAAGAGAATGAGGAGGAAGAGGAGGAGGAGGAGGAGGAGGAGGAGGAGGAGGAGGAGGAGGAGGAGGAGGAGGAGAAGGAGGAGGAGAAGGAGGAGGAAGAGAAGGAGGAGAAGGAGGAGAAAATAGTTTGCCTATGAAGATTGCACTTGCCCCAAGGAACTCAATGCCCCTATTCAATAAGAAGTAGTTTACAGAGACCTATGCCCCTTTCCCCCCCTAACCTTTCTCTCCTACCAGGTGTCGGAGTGTTGGAAGAAATAGAGGTTGGAAGGGAAGTAGAGATAAAATCCTAACTAAAATAGATTTTTAAAATGCCAACAGTCTTGGAGAATTTTCCAACTTGCACTGAGACATAATAGAAAAACAAATATGACAATGCTAGTGGGCTCAAGGAAATAAACTGAAGTTCAGGGCTAGTAGTTAGAGCTAAGAGTCTAGTAAAGTAGAAAATAGAGTGTACACAACATTTGAGCAGTTTCAGCGTCATTTTCAATGTCAAAGTAGAACTCTAAAATAGTTTGCGAAGAGCTAGAAGGTTAATGAGGGATCACCTTAGTCTCATAAGATAAATAAAATAATAACTAAATTTCAAAGGAGAATGGTTTCCTGGTAAACCCCAGTTCCAAACTTTCTTACTATCTAATTGGGCTGAGATAGTCTGTTTACAGGCAAGAAGAAAGGTTGGTCATTTCTGGAACAAAATTAAACCATCAATTGCCTCTACATTTTTTCAAATTAAGTGCCCAACACTTAATCTAAAATTACTATATATACTAGTAAAAGTGACAATTTACCGTGATTTAACAATGGAATTTACCAAATATGATTACCATGTTCAAATAATGGACTAAAATGTGAAGAATTAAATAAAAAGTCAAAGACTGAAAATAAAATAAGATTATTTTAATAAAATGCATAATAAAGTAGAGTAATGAGTAAACAGACACAAAGAGATTAAACAAAACACAGGGAATACCACAAAAATACATGAGAGAATTGAAAAAATTAATATACATGGAAATATAATCCCAAAAGGAGAGAAGAAAAAAAATGAGAAGCAGCATTTGTAGATGTTAACTGAGAAATTTTCCAATCTAACCAGTGACATAGCTTCAAACATTTAAAGAGGTCTATTATTCTGAACTAATATATATATATATATATATTCACTAGTATACTGATGTGTCATAGAAATGGCTAGAAAGCAAAGACAAACATAAAATAGGAAGCAATCAATGAGGGCATATATTATTCTCAAAGGTGCTACATGTCTTACATCTGACTCCTCAATTGAAAGAGGAAAGACAGAAGACATTGGCACAAAAATATTCCAAAAGCTGAAAGATAATTACCGAAAACAAATGCTATGACCTCTAAAATTATACTTCAAATTTTTGGTTAAATAAAGACACTACACACACACACACACACACACACACACACAACACAAAAACACACACACAACACACACACACACACACACACACAAACACACACACATTTGGTAGAACAAGTCACCAGTCAAACAATGCTAAAAGAAGTACCACAGAGTCCCTGAAGCAATAGAAAAATTGTTCTAGATAAATGTTGATATTTCAGGAATGGTGAAGAGAAACTTGACCTCTGTCTGGTTCATGAATCAATAAAAGTTTAGTTATAGGAGATAGGAGTGAATGATTAAATTTGAACGGCAAAAATAACAAGTAAAAGCACATTTTCAAAGAGAATAAAAGGAGAATAATTTTAATGGTGATTATTGTACAATGAAGCAAAGGAAGAAGAGAATAAAAATTAAAAAGTAACTAGAAGATAATAGAAGTCACTATTTCAAACCCTATTATATCAGTAGTTACTCTAAAAAGGTATGGTATACATTTCAGTTAAACACTTGTTTGTCTGAGGGAACAGATAGAAGTAAATGCATTAAATGCTGTTTATAAGAGCACACACACACACGCACACGCACACACACACACACACACACATGCGCACACACACACACATACATGCACCTTTGAAAGTGCTAAGTTTTAGCAAAATTTAGTAAGAAGTACTGTGAACCTAAATGTCTATACACCAGAGGACAAGGTCAAAAGTAAGAAATGAATAATTAACAAACAAAAAGAAATGAAGACCTCCAATTTTGGGAAAATTTTAACATATATCTGTTATTAATTAATAAAAACAAAAAGCAAAAAAAACCAAAAACAAACAAACAAAAAAACCCCTAAGCCCGGAGGAATTTACAAATGAATTATTTTGATTAATTAAGAAAAGTAACAGAAATTCCAAAGAACATATAAACTTTTTTTGAAAACTCAGTGTATTTATTTATTATATAAAACTGACAAGAATATTGTAATAGGATAAAACTACAGGCTAACATCTCTCATATTACCAGTGAAATCTTGACACAGAGACCCATTGGAGATTGCCACATGATGACCTCTTTGGTCAAAGCCTCCCACTTTGTCATAATTTTGTATGGTAATCTTAGTGAAGCCAATGAAACTAGTTTGAAGTTCAATTACACGAATTTTACAATTAAAACCCTGATGAAGAACCATAGTATCTGTTGAAATTAGATAAGAATATTGAAAAAGAACAAATTAGTCTCAGCAAAGAAGCGAATAAGAATTCTCATCCTGTTGGGGGGGGGGCACTGAGTAAAGAACAAGCTGATGGGTCTCATTGGTTAAGAGCATTTGCTGCTCTTGCAGAGGACCCTGGTTTGGTTCCCATCACTCATATGCTGGCTCACAACTGACTGTGACTTCAGCATCAAGGGAAACTATGACCTTGTCTGGCTTCCAAGGACACTGTACAGATGTGGTGAACACACATGCATGCAGCCAAAAGTATATATATATATATATATATATATATATATATTACATATTTTAAAAAAAGAATTAACATAATCTATTTGTAAAATTATCTGCTAAAAATTAATCATCATATTGTATTTTACTTCATTCCCAACAGGCATGTTTGATATTCACCAAAAGTGTATCTTTTTTCTCTTTCTCCCTCCATCCCAACTTGTGTGTGTGTGTGTGTGTGTAGAAATGCATGTGTCTCAGCAACCCCTGCTGGCTCTTTTGTCTCTGTCCCTTACACTATTGCAGATGCAGGCACCAATGTAGACACATCCAACTTTTTACATGTTGCTGGAAATTTTAACTCATGTCCTCACATTTGTGTAGCACGTGCTTTTTCCTCATTAGCCATCTCCCCAGCCGCTCAAACTACTTAACAATACCAAAATGGAAAACTCACAATTGTCATGAGCAATTCCATGGGTAAGTAATTTTTAGTGTGTTTACACACAACATTGAGAATGAACAATGAGAACTCTGTGGAATAATGCAAAGTCTTCTATGGAAGAATCTCACAAGTGTGGCAGCAAAGTAAACATTGATTCTATGTATATTAATTTCAAATGCTGGAAAGCTTGATGATTGAAGTGAAAATAGGGATTGATTGGAGAGGTCATAAACACAGTGGTATGCACAAGGAGATTTTAGAGCACTAAAATTTTTCCTTACATTTATCTGGGAGGTAGTTACACGGTGTTCTAACTTTGAAAGCAATTGTAGGAGTGGGCACATAATATTTGTGTAGTTTTGGTGTTTGTTACACTTCACTAAAACCTTCAAAATTTAAATGTGTGTATTTTTTTTTTTTTACTACATATATGTGAAGCACAACCAGAGAACAAGCAAAGAAGGCTAGACTATGACCCTGTGGGTTGTGACTGTGGGCATGATTTTTCCCCGGCTCCCACATTATTGTGACTTTTTCTAGTTTCCTGGAATGATTGAGCTTTAGTTTTAAGTGAAGAAAAGGGACCCCACAGTGATTAATTCTGGAGTCAGGTGGTGAGCTGACCACCCTACAATCTGGTTGACGGGCAACGGGCAATGGGTAGATGTTTTTATTTAGTGCAAGAATCTTTTCAGCGCCTTATAACAATGCTGTAAACTCATAGGTATTGAGTTCAAAAAAGCTGAGTTCATGGTGTGCTTCCAACTGCTCCTGAGAACTAGTGAGCAAATGTTGAGTAGAAATGAAACTGACCTAACTAACTAACTAATTAAGTAACATTAAGGACCAGGCTTTGTTGTTGCTAACTCCCTCCCTCTCTCCTTTTGCCATCCCGGCAATCACCTCACAGATGTTTAAAGGAAGCGAAGCTTTTATTGACTGAGGTCTATTCTGCAGTTATAGATAGGACACTGACTGGGGCCACTTTGTCCTGAGCCTAAACCTATGAAATCCAATAGAGGTAGCGGATCTGGACATCTGGATACGCTCTGTTTCCTTTAACTAAAGACAACTGCCTGTGTAACCATAGACTCTCAAGGGGCCCCTCCAACCCTCTGACACCACACATTGCTAGAACCTCAATTCTAGCAGCAGCCCCAGGAGAAGGTACCTGTCTCCTCATCAAGGCTTCAGAGAAAACCACATCTACATTTAACAACTGCTCAGCCTGTGCTGTGCTGTCCATACACAAGCCTTTTGAGACCCGTTGGCTACTCACTTCAACTTAATTTACTCTAGCAAACAATAATGAGAAACATTAAGTATGTTAGAAATTGTGCTTTAGACCATAGATAACAAAAAAAACAAAAACAAAAAAGAAAACAAAAAACAAAAAAACTATGGAGTTACCATATCTCCAATACAGTCACAGTGTATAACCAGAGAGCTCATAAACACCCTCTTCCATTGCTGTTTGTTGGATGGGTGTTTTGAGAATCAATGGCATCCGGTTTAAGCATAGGACACAAGACACTGATGAAATAAGTGTTCCATAAAAGCTCCTTCCTCCTATCTTTTCTAAATACTGCTGATCTGTCCTAGGCAATGTGCTTTGAGCTACTACCTTTCTGTGCACCAACTAGTGAAATGGGAAAGCAAGATTCTGACTACAGCTATAGGGATACATAACTTTTTCTGCAATAACAAAATTTCTGGTTCTTGAGTGGATTTATTTTTGCAAGGAGTCACTATTCCAGTTATTTGTTTAGTTGGTTTTTTTGCAATGAACTACTCAAATCTTACATTGGTCTCTACTTAGAATTTGGCAAGGACAACTGGTCTCCCTCCTGTCAGTATCACTGGAACCAGCTCCGTGACAGAGGACAGCATCATGTGGACTGCGTTATGCATGTGTCTGGTGGTTTTTATTTTCTGCTCATTTGGGATCTCATCCGGGAATGTGGTGAGAACAGCTTCAAGTGGCTTTTCCATGGATTTTCTTGGCTTCCTTTCAACAAGCAGCTCAGAGACCATAAAGAAGTATCTCAGGAAATGTGGGTCCCCGTTTTGGAGGGTGTCCCATGAAAATCTCTGGCCCTGCCTGGTGCGGTGGAGGTGGGGTGGGGGAGGTTTCTGGGCCGAGGGGATAGGTTGCGACCAGAGAGGGGGAATCGCCTCCGCTGCTGCTGCCTCCACTTGTATCTCTGCTGTTGCCTCCTTGTTACTCCCAGGTCCTGCACCTGTCTCTCTGTGTTGAGCCACCAGGGCTGGGCTGGTGAGAAGCTGACTAGCTGGAAAGGAGGGGAGAGTCCTGAAGGCGATTCAGAAGAGCAGATCTCTTCCCAAGTGTTATAGCTCTTGTGACATAAACTCGCAGACAACCAGATGATTCTCGCACACCTTTACTTCTCCTGAATAGGGCCCTTATATACAGTTTTGGGGTGGATTACGGTCTGGCAGCAGATAAAGCCTGTTGGCTTGGTCTAAGAGCTTGGAGATACCTCATCTACATGTGGGAGAGCCTGAGGCACTGTTCCTCATGACTGGCGGCCATAGACCTCTCTATGGGAGAGGCTGTGGAGGATTGAAGCTAAATGAAAAGAATCAGAGCCTGGAAGCAGAGCCGAACACCTGCCTTCCAATTAGGGTCCGGGGTTCGAGGCCTGTGCTTGACCAGGCACCCAGCTGCTTCTCACAGCCCACTGCCCCAAAACGAGGAACATATAGAAGCTGTATTGGGTTTGACAAATTAGATTCAGAAGTCATTTCTGCCAGAATGACAGACTGTCTCAGGACAGTCAAGAAGAGAAAGTATAGACACCACTCCTTCCCCAGTACTTCCCAGTGGAAGAGAACAGCGAAGACAACATAGTCTTGTCACTATCATTAGGACAATCTGCCACAGGTTTTAATCAACATAGGTTTAATTTTTATCTACATCACAGAGTTACTTGAAGTCATCACATGACCAGTCATTATAGCCATCTGATGATCCAGTGTGATGGAGGCTTCATCTCAATAAACATTATTAAAACCAATAGGCAAGAAATTAGGAAGCAGTGCATCTGAGAAGGCTTCCACCCCAAAGTGACACATTGTACTGCAAAGGTGTTAGAAGACTGAGACTTCAGGTAAATAATATCAGCCTTGTCCTCAGAAGGAAAGAATCCTATAGGCTATGAGCAGTTTCATTAATTGGCATATCAACCACCTGCCTTTTTTGTTGTTGTTTGGTTGTTTGGTTGGTCAGTTTGCTTTTGGAGGATTTGATAACATGAAGAATACAAAGTATTTATCCCATCCTAAACGACTGGGCATATTCAACACAGCTCAGGCATTATACTTGTGTCATTTACAAAATGATCTGACATTTTTGTAATCATTTTAGACTTGTCTAACCTGGCAGAGGAGTCCTTGTAGTCCCCTCTTCTGCAGAGGTGGGAGCTGGAAGCTTAGGATAAAGAATTGTTAGATTTCTCAAGCTTGAGTCACAAAGCTTTGTCATATCAATGAGACTCAGAAAATAACTGCACCATGGGGAGTGAGTCTCGGCACAGAAACCTGGGGAAAGTAGGAATTGTCTTGGTGCTGATCCTTTATTTTCCATTATTTCCAGTGTCTTAGGGCAATTATTGGGAGGCAGTTGGATATCAAGCATTGGCTATTTAAAGAAAACCCCCTGATAGCCTTAACAGGAAGCCGACTTAGCCTTGGAGGAGAGAGCAAGAAACTTCAAAAGGTTCTCACGTGCAAAGAATGAGGAGCCCGTGAACATGTCTCTCCAGGAATGTCATCCTGTCTTTCTACTTACAAAGTGGTGTTTCTGCTCCAGTGCCCTCTCTTCCCAGTCTGTCCTCTGCTCTACTTTGATGTCCTGGTGATACCCTGAAAAGCTTAGCCTCTGTAAAGCACTGAGGGTCTTAGTATGTTACCTAAGTTTCTGGGCAGGATTTCTCCCCCAGGCAAATTCAAGTGAAGCTATCTACAAGGTGTGCAAATCTTGGAGCTTGGATTCTGTCAGAGAAGACGGTGAAACATTATCTCCAGCTCCCAGAGAGTTTCATTGATAAACTCCAGTCCTCAAGTATTTGCTCTCTGCATCTTCTCTCTCCTCTCATGACATTCATTAAGATTCGGGGCATCTGACGAAAGGGTAAGTAGGGGTCCAGATTGTTTATCTTACTTTTTAATATAAAGGAGCCATCTTTCAAGCTAGCTATTATGTTCATAATCATTGAATATTTTAAATCTGCTCTACTTACACACAGAAAATTGTCTACACAGTAAATTTCCTGTTTACTTTGAAATAACTTTACATATAAAAAATTTATCATTCTTTTAAAAATTGGAGAGGTCATCTGTAAACCTTTAATTGAGGGCATACTTTCTATTATTTAGTTAAATGTACCATCTCTACCAAGACATACAAGTCACCCATTTCCCATTCTAACCAGGTTGGCATTTTCCCAGACATTGTTTTTTCTTGTATCAATACTTTCAAATCATATTGAGATAAATTTATTTACAGTGTTTTCTTTGCTAAGCCACAAGTCTTATGATGAGAATTTGTATAAAACCTTTTTTTTTAAAAAAAAAAATTCTGAGCTAGATTTTGTAGTTTTTCTTTTTCTTTATTGATAGGTTAGATTCTTTAAAAAAAAAAATACCTCCGTGTTGTTGTTTTTAAAAATTCCAGGACTTTGGTTTTTAAATGCTTTAACAATATTTTCTAAAGTTAGTGTTTTCTAATATCTTTATCTATCTGTGACCATTTTCAGTTCTTTGAATTAGAGAAAACTTTTGAGTCTTTGACTTGACTTTTTTTTTTTAAAGGACAAAAAAAAGGCACTTAGTACTTTATGTTTCTTTGTAAGGATGGCTTTGCTTGCCCTTCTCGGGTTATTGTTTGGATAGTCTCATTTTTAAACAGTGTGAAAATGGCTCCCACTTTGTCAGATGTATCTTTGCCTCAATAATAATTTAGAACAATGATACTTAAATTTCAGTCTTAGGGAAATTTTAAAGCTTACATTTGAATAAATATTTCCAGTTGCCTGCATTGTGGACAATAATTGCTGCCTGTGTAATAGATGTTACTGTAGTCTACGTTCTTTGCCCCTGTGTATCTAGTGATCATATTTTCTGCTTCCATTAGGAATCCAAAGCACTGTATTGTCTTTTGGTGGAAAAACAACAACAACAAAAAAGTGCGTTGCAAGTGTGTAACTAACTCTCTAAGTATATACATATCATCTTTATTATTTATACTATTTAATTTACCTGTAACCCTTTTTCTCCATTACAGACTTTTTTATTTGAAAAAAAAAATAGTTGAAAGTATCTTAATATAGGCCTGTGAGATGGCGCAGTGGACAAATGTGCTCGCTGCTACGCCTGATGATGACTTGAGTTTGATTTCTAGGTCTTACATGGTGGAAAGAGAGGATGGTTTCCCCAAGTTGTTCTCTGACCTCCATCCCGAATAGATAAATGTAAAAAGATAGGCCTTTACATTCATCTTCTTTTTTACATAGTATTATGAAGAGACTTTTATTTCTACTTCCTTTTTTCTTGCTTTTCCTCTGTTGTCTTCATGATACCATTTGCTTTATCTTCATTTGATACATACTTTTTAAAAATTTCAGACATGAATACAATGAAGCATGACCATACCTACCCTTCATTTCCCTATTCTAACTTCCTGTATGTCTACCCTAACTTTTTCCCTTCAAACTTCATGGATGCTTTTTTCTCTTTTTGATATACCACGAAGTCCAGTCCCTCATGGGAGTAAAACGGGGCCATTTCCAGGAGCATGAAATCCACTTTAAATTGTCTCCTCAATGATCAGCATGTTGGTTAAAGGGACAGTTATATTTTCCTCTATATTCTAAGATATTCTGACTTTAATTGAGGCAGCCTACCCAAGTTATGCACTACTGAAATGTTTCTGTCTCCTTTGCTGCTAAATTTTGGTCTTGCTGCTCTTTAACAATCTTTGAGGCTTAAATTTGGACTTTACATTATTTGTTTTATATTTTACTAGTTTATTTACAGACACTAGTTGCACTACCTCCTGTGTGGTAGACACTATATTAGGCTTCAGGCATACAAACGACAGCAAAAGCACCTTTAGTTTCTGCTGGGGCAAAGCAACAGATTAATAGGGAAAATAAAGATTAATCAAATAGTGCATCAATTAAACCACAATTGTACATTGATAAATGCTCTAAAAGAATGCTGTCCCATGAAAGCCTATGACAAAAATTCATGAATGTCCTGAAAAATTCCCCAAGAAATTAAATACAATGTGAAATATGAAGAATAAATTGGTTAACACCAAGCTGGACCATCAGGGTGGAAAAACTCTTCCAGAGGGACCAGCAGATAAAATGACCAGTGCTAGAAAGAAGCTGTGTCAGGGTTTCCATTGCTGTGAAGAGACACTTTGACCAAGGCATCTCTTATAAAAGAAAACATTTAACTGGGGCTGGCTTACAGTTTTAGGGGTCCAGTCCATTATCATCATGGTAAGAAGCATAGCAGCATTCAGGCAGACATGGTGCTGGAAGAGTCAAGAGTTCTGCATTTTAATACAAAGGCAGGAACATGAGACTGTCTTCTGCAGACAGCCAGGAGGAGAGTCTCTTCTGCACTGCTCAGAACCTGAGCATAGGAGGCCTGAAAGTCCACCTACTCAGTAACATATTTTCTCCAACAAGGCTATATCTCCTAATAATGCCGCTCTCTATAGTCAAGCATTCAAACCCCCACATTCCACTCCCTGGCCCCCATAGGCTTATTCAAACACATGAGTCTATGAGGCCCATATCTAGCCATAGCATAATGCAAAATACATTTAGTCCAACTTCAAAAGTCTCCACATACAATCTCAACAATGGTAAAAGTCCAAAGTTCAAAGTCTCTTCTGAGATCAGTGCGATCTCTTAACTGTAATTCCCTATAAAGTCAAAATAAAAAAGCAGATCACATATTTGCAACAAATCACAAAATAGGATATACAATAGCATTCCGAAGTGTCCTGGTGAGAAAATATTAGATCAAAACAAGACCAAAAACCAGCCAGGGAAACTCATAACTCTGCATCTCCATGTCTGATGTTCAACTACTTTGGGCTTTGTTGACTGCAACACAATTAATTCTTTCTCTTTAGCTGGTTCTACTCTCTGTTAACAGCTTTCTTCAATGGGTATCCCACACCTCTGGTATCTCTAACATCTTGAAGTCTCCAAGGCAACTTCAACTTCACAGCTTCTTGTTCAAATGTCTGGGATCCACATATGGTTTTCTTGGCTCCTCCAAAAGGGCTTATGTGGCTCTGCTCTCTGTACCACTCTAGGCTCTGGTCGACTCTACTCTATGGCTGCTATTCTTGGTGGTTATCATATGGTATCTCCAGTATGCTGGGGTGTTTTGCTACAAGTAGGCTTCACCAGTTAGCCTCTCATAGACTCTATTTTTGTGCCAAGCCTCTATTTCTTTGCATAACCCTTTCAGTCCTTGTCTCTCAATTACAACTGAGACTGCACTATCATCAATGACCTTTTTTGGCTTATCACAGTGCCAAGTCTCAGCTTCTCTCCATTATTTCTTCATGACTTCAAAGCCAATACCACCTGCGTGATTCTTATGCATTACCAAGTCCAGCTGCAGCATGAGACACAACCTTGTCCACCTCTGGAACACATCTTTGTGTTCTCAGAAAAATCATCCCAGAAGATTTCACCTCAGTGAACTCTCTGGTTTCTTCTTAATCACTGTTAATTTCTTACCTCAAGCTGACCAGCACCAATTGTTCCAGGAACCCCTTCTATTCTTGACTCTAAAACTAGAGCCACATGGCTGAAGCTGCCAAGTTCTACTGCTTACTGGGGTTCAAACACAGCCCCCTTTGTTCTATTACATTGTCACCAGCTTTCTGTTTTCCAACTCTTTCACTGCCTAAGCTTGGCTGTCCCAAAGTTTGCTCTGTAGTCTGACCTTGAACTCAGAGATCTGCATGCCTCTCTTTTCTGTGTGCTAGGATTAAGGATGTTTAACACCATGCCTGGACCTAAACTTTTCGTGGCCACTATGCCTCAAGATCAATATCAACAGCCTGTGTCTTCCAGCCTCAAGATCTGGATGACAGCTGCCCTCCATTTATGGACTGTAGTTCATTCCAGATTATAAATCCAAACAAAAACAATAACCAGGTAATAATAATACCTAACATAATATAACTATCCCTTGTTCAATTGCAAACACATAAACAATAAGCTTACCTGGGTGTGATTTTTCTCTGCAGTCACCACTCCCTTAATTCCATTTAATATCTTTGAACACAGGATTTAGCTTCATTCTACTTCTTGGTGCCCTTTTACTCTTTGGATCATACATTTTGTATTGTTCTTTTCTAAGCTTGCTATGCCTGATTGAAACACTCTTCATAAGAGTAAACCAGAGGACAAAGTCTATTCTGACTTTTTAAAGACTTACTTCCTCAATGCAACCAATTTGAATCTATTCAGCTTAGCATCAGAGAGATTCCCCAGAGAAGGGCAAAAAGCATCTACATTCTTTACCAAAACATTGTGAGAATGACCTCCAGGCAACATACTAAAATTCTTCTCCTCTGAAACCACTTGAGCCAGGACCCCAAAGTTCAAATTACCCTCAGCACTAATGTCTTCCATTTTCCTACTAGGATGGGTCATTAAGCCTTATTAAAGTATTTCATTGCTTTCCAAATTCAAAGTCCAAAAATCTACTTTCCTCCAAAGAAAAGCATAGTTAGGCCTGTCTCAGCAATACCCTAGTTCCTGGTACCAACTTCTGTCTTTGTTAATGTTTTATTGCTGTGAAGAGACACCATGAGCAAGGTAACTCTTGAGTCTGGCTTATGGTTTCAGAGGTTCAGTCCATTATTATCATTATGGAAAGCATGGCAACATCCAGGCAGACATGGTGCCCAAAGAGTAGAGAATTCTACATCTTGATACAAAGGCATTAATAGTTTGTCTTCTGCAGGCAGCCAGGAGGAGAGTCTCTTCTGCACTGGGTGGAGCCTGAGCATAGGAGGCCTCAAATCTCACCTACTCAATGACATACTTCCTCCAATAAGGCCACACCTCCTAATAGTACCACTTCCTATAGCCAAGCATTCAAACCATCCCAAAAGCCTTTTGGGAATCTTAAACATCCACATTACAAAGGAGAAAAGAAAGAACAAAACACACCATGGTAGTAATCAAGAGATGTACAAAGACCTTGATGTGAAATGTGGTTTACAGGTTAAATCTCAAAGTTAGAAATGAAACTAGAGAGTCTCCTCTACAGCACAGCAGTTGAGAGGAAGAATCAAGTCCGAGCTTCCTTCCCACTTCCCACTTCTCAGTCTTAAAATATAATTTGGGCGTTGGCACACCAGATTGTGTTTATTATTCATTCGTGTACCATGTTTATCTCCCGTGTCAAAAAATTTAATTGCCATTTGCATTCATATTTGAAACAACGATTTCAACAATCAGCTTGGATGAGACTTTGATTTCTCCTTTCATGTATACCTGCTCTCCTGCTCTCTTCTAACTGCCCTTTGCCACACATTTCCAACAACATGCCTATGTCTTCAATGAACTCTGGGAAGTGTCCATGAGAACCTCTTTGCATCCTGGAATGTTTGTCTGAATGCTGCTGACTTTAGCTCAGCCTCAGTGTGTTTGGTTACACAGTTTGTCCCACAGTGGCCTTTTCTACACCCTCTGTAAACTTGTTTATTTATCTTTTGACACTCAAGATTACACAGAAGTCTCCAGCACCGCACAATTTTTGTCTGTGATGTCTTTTATTCTGTTTTGTGTGTAGTTTTAATGTTCATAAAACTATTCTTAGTCTACTCAAATGTTTAAGTCTTCCCAGGAAGTGCTTGAGACACAATTGGTTTCTAATTGTTTTTGTTTGTTTTGTTTGTTTGTTTGTTTTGAAATAGATGCTGTCTTGAGGTGATAAAAGAAGGCTGCAGAGTTTTCACCTGTTAGTCTTAATCTGCTTTCTGGATATCACACAACGTTGAAATTAAGAGCATTTGATATGGAGCTAGAACACTTGGATTTAAGCCTAGCACTGTTCTTTATCAACTTTCTGAGGATAATAACTTTGTTTTTTAAATTACAATTGGGAAATAAAGTAAATACACCATGTCTCAGTTTCTTTTTCTGTGTAATGGGGCTAATACAGTGACCACTTCATGGGAGGCATTGTGAGGAATCCCACAGCCACAGCTACAGTAATGAACCATAGCAGATCTTGAGGCCCTTCCTTTAGTACTTTCTATCTATTTTATTGTTGTTGTTGTAGTTTTCTTTTGCTTTTGTTGTTGGGTTTATTTTTTTCCTCCATAAAGTTTTCTGAGTACATGTTTTTGCATATGTCATCATTTTCCTGACTGAATTGAGATTTGACTTGTGTTCTTCATATCTCATATTTGCATGCTTTTCTTTATGACCTCACCTCATGTCCTTTCCTCTGAGAATAGAATCTCTTCCCCAGCTTCATCCTGACCCTGACTGCTTTCACTGCAGCACCTATCCTCTCTGTCTATGGAAATGACTGCTGAAGTCCTACTGTTCTCACTGTCATGATGCCAATGCCTGGACTCTGCTTTGAACTAAACATGCTTCTGAGATGACCCGATGAATTTCCTATCTCTGGCCTTCTGCTCCATCCTTCTCATCAGGCCCAGGCCTTCCTTTCTTCAACTTTCTGCAGTTCTTATGTTCTAGGTTCTGTTGTGTGTATTTCCCAGGATGCCTTTTGTCACTTCTCTGGGTAGAGATCCTACAGCCCTCTGTTACTGCTGTTGGAGTCTCCATTTATTGTTTTCAAGAGACAGAAAGACTCAGAACCAATTGGCTAGAGTCAGGGTGTGAGTTTCCCAAAGGTTTTTCCATTCCCTGTCTCCTTACATACCACACTTCCTCAGAACAGCTGCAGCCAGAGGTTAAATTAAGGCTACAAGCCTTAGTGAGTAGGAATACAGTATGCCCAGTTCAGGTTGAATTTCATACAAACAATATTTTTTTTTTTTTAGTACAAGTATATTCCAAATAACTTAGGAAATGCGTTTATGCTAAAAATACCTTAAAAGTCACCTAATGTTAAAATTGACCTGGGCTGTCTTTTACATACCTAACTACTCTTTATTGTGTCTGGAGCATGAAGACAGCCAACCCCTCTGCTCAAGCAGGCTTTCTCCTGGCTTGAATCTGTTGAGTGGGATCCTTTCTTTCTTCTGACAACTGGTTGTCTACCGTGAACATGCCCAGGACACTCTGCTCTTCCTCTTTCTCAGTCCAGAGCAGTAAGCACCATTGCCTTCCTTCTTCCCAATTCCTCTTCCCTATGAAGACATGAGACACTTCCCTGTTCCCTAAGAAACCAAACTTCCAGAAGTTTGGAGTACAAAATAATAAACATGTGTCTTGTTTGCTGTGTTTCACACACTAAGCCTAGTGCTGTGTATGAATTATCCCTTCTAATTTCATATTCTTGGCTACTCTCTAAAGAAGATACCAGAAATATCTCATTTTGCCAGTAGCACAAACAAGGCTTAGAAAAGACAAAATTTAATCATATAACAGAATGCTAACTAACTATGGGGTTCCCTTTCCTGGGCACAAAAGTTTAACCACTATGTGACCTCACCTTTTTATCTCAGAGACAAGAAGCAGTGTCTGCAATGGACACAATGTGTCTGCCTACCCTTCCCAGATCATCCACAGACAATTCCTTTACTTAATTCAGATCGAAAAACTCTACCAAATTCTAGAAATGAACTTTCTGTCAATTTATTTTCCATTGTAGTTAATTAAATAATTTTTGGTGATATGTAAGTCAGTCTTTATAGATTATATATTTGAGTGGTTTTTAGTTGAAATTTGGGACTGGCTGGGGCAGGACTGATAGCTGCTTTCCACTTTTTTTCAGAGGCCAACTTAGTTTTTTGACCCTCTTGCATTTTGGATGACAAGTTAACCTTTTTAAGCTTTCCCCCAAAGCCTCAGTGAAGCCTTGGCACTATGAGCCGCCCCAGTGTTCCTATGCTGCTCCTCCTGAAATCCACTTTTGTGCTATTGGGCTTCTTGCTCCCAGTTAAGGCTGAGGTAAGTCTGTTGATTCCTGTCACTTTTGAGATGATGTTTCCAAGCAAATGTACACATAACTGCAACACACGGGATGCTTTATGCTGGAAATTTTTGAAAAGACACAAGGAACGTTCTGACAACTTGTAAACTTTGGCCAGCTTGTACCTTTTGTGAGAAAAACCCCCAGCTTCTTTCCTCTGACCAGTTAGTTGCTTCTCAGATTTTTATGACAATATCTCCTTAGTCTCACTGGCTTGTGTCTCATTGCTGCATATTTTACTCTAAATTACATTTTAGCCTAACACCATTTAGATGTATACCACTATTTATTTTTTAAAGATCTTTTAAATAAATGTAGTTGACTAGCAATTACTATTTTTCATCCAGAACTTCATCCCAGAAAGTCACTCTGATACTAAGAACAGTCCACTTGACAATTTTGTGCTTTCTTTTTGCTTACTGAGCTTGTCCTGAACCCACTGACTTATACACACGGGGGTTTGTGAGCAGATGTACCGTTACCTATGAGTTCCCATGATACCTCCCCAGTGCTACTTCATTCCTCATGTCATCTCCATTTGCAATTTTATCTGGGGTTTTCCTCCCTCTCCCTAAAAAAATTACTGGCTCAGGCCAGAAATGCCCTTGCCAAACACATTCTTTCCAGTCTTTATGAAATTCCAGGTCCATAGGAATCTCTTTTCAGCCCACTCCTTTGAAACTTGGAAAACAAATCTCTGGCTAAGCTCCTTGGAGCTCCCAAGGTGAGATCATAGGCAAGGCTCTCCTGTTACCCATGGTGACCTTGATCTAACCCGAAAACACTTGCTGAAGGCTGTAAGTCAAGGGGCCCTCTGTATACTACATCATCTGCATACTACATCATTTTGCTTTGAAATGAAGATGGAAGCAGCTGCCTTACATCACTAAAAACTGAGTGAGAAAACCAAGCTCCACAGATATGAAGACCTGAACTTTCGTGTCATCTGTACCCCTGGACTCCTCAACAAAGCCAATTGTTCCATCTTTTCATCTTTTGTCTCACATATTTAATGAACTACACCATTACTATATAATTTCTGATACATTTAGATACTTCTTATTGTATTTTCATATTTCCACAAAGACTTTTAACCACATTTTGAAAGAAGTGCACCTCAAGTTCAATAAATAGATGTACATTAAACATCTTGCACTTTTGCTGCAGATTTACCTTTTCTACATTTCATTCTCTTGATGAAAGCTATCTTTCCTTGTGCTTGTTTCCTGAGAAGCTTTCTCAGACCATCAAATTACATGAACAGTGGTGTTTGTTAAAAATATTCCCAATTTACTTTTCTGACACCATTGAATAATTTTATTCCATTACCCACAATGCTAGCAGTCACCATGTCAGAACTGTCTAGGGCTAGTAACCCAGTTGTTAGTTTAATATGAGAAAGTGGTATGGAATGAATTTAACATGACTGTTTAGTTGTATTTCTCTTCTGGCTAGGGCAACGCCTCTCAACCTTCCTGATGCTATAACCCTTTAATAAAATTTCTCAGGTTGTGGTGACCCTCATGACAAAATGACTTCATTCTACAGTAATTTTGCTACTTTTATGAATTGCAATGTAAATATCTGATATACATGATATCTGGTTTGCAACCCCAAGGGGGTCATATCCCACAGACTGAGAACCATTGAGAGCTGGGAAGGAGTCTCTGACAGCCCTGTGCAGGACAACATTATTTAAATGCCACTGTACATCAGTAGACACCTGCAGGGAAGTGGAAACTGATTTCAGCATCCATACAATATCTGTCCATACAAATAAGGTTTGGATAGAATTAACTGCTTGGTTACCTATTTAATATATTTTTAAAATACTTAAATATTTTAAAAGAAAACTACTTAAGAAACAGAATGACAACCTTATTTGGGGATATAATCTGTTGGGGCAGGTGGAACTTTAAACATGGTCACTCCTGGTTTCATGTCCTAATCTTCACAATAGTCAATGATATAAACATAATGTCACTTCTCTCATTATTTAATACTGTACAGAACAATTGTTTTTAGGATGAAGAGATTAGGTGATAGGATCTGGCTCAAGGATTAAGAACAGTTATTATATCACAGAAGATCCAGATTCAGTCCCCACATCCACATGGTGCCTCACTACCATTGGCAATGCCAGTCCCAAGGTATTCATGCTGCTTTCCAGTCTCCGTGAGCACCCTCACAAACATGGTGTGGTTACATATGAGCAGGCCTAACACTCACTCACATAAAACAGATTTCTAAAAAAACTTTAAAAAAAAGATGAGAGTCTTTTTAGAAATTGAAGAAATTAAACTACTACATAAAAAGTAAAATTTGACTTACTTGTAAGATATCATATGGTGTTTCCGTGCACGTATGCATTATATAATGTTTAGGGGTATATATGCCTGTCTTCATAAATAATTTTTCATAGCAAAACATTCAAAAATCTTTCTTCTTGTTTATTTCATGTATAGTGTATTAATCACAGACCTCTACGTTACCCTACTGTTCAATAGTAGACACACTTGCTATCTAACTAGAACTTAGAGTTTCTTGGTCAACCTCTCCCCATATTTTCTTCTCTCCTAACCCCTCCACCAGCCTCTGAAATAACTATTCTACCTTTCCCTTCTGACTGTTTCTGTGTGCCACATACGAGGGAGACCTCAACATCCTTGTCTTTTTCAGCCTGGTCTGTTTGGCTTGACATGATGTCCTCTAGTTCTGTCCATATTCTCTCAAATGACAGGCTCTCACTCTTGTGGGTGACCGGTACTCTGCCAGGAGATGTGCCCTGTTTCTTTACTCATTTATTGGCTGGTGGACATTTGTATTATTTTCATTTCATGGCTTTTGCATGTAGACCACAAAAACACATGACTGTAGATGTTTCTGCAAAAAAAGAAAACACCTCTGCTTTTGGCAAATGATTTTTTTTTCAATAAATTGAGGCAGTTTGAAACATAAAATTATTAATAATATTTAAAAGTGATGGAGTCCCATCTCTAACAGAAAGAGACTTAGGAATTGTCTTACAGTATAATACAAACAATATACTATAAGAAAGTTTTTCATCAAAGTTATAAAATTTTAAGATCACAGGAAACTGCAAAATGAGAATAATATAACTTTTTAGGTACAATATAATCTCAATTATAAAGAAAAATTTCAAAGAGAATGTCTAAGTAGCAATATGTTAGAATAATAATAAGTTGCCAGTGTATAATGAGATTGTGGTTTATATTTTTCCTGTCTTTTAACATTTTCTAAACTATTCAAAATGCCAATCTATTATAGCAGCAATAGTAAAGTAAGGAAAAAAAAACAGCCAAGAAAAGACTCTCTGCTATCCAAATATCAAAGTGCTCACATGGAATTTTAAATAAATTTCTTCTAGATTCACCCTGAAGCCTCCATTCTTCCCCCTGTATCAACCTGTATTCTACTATATTAGCTATAAGCATCTCTAGGCATTTTGGCTTAAGTCTCTTTAGGTATATAAATGTTGTCTTTCTCATTTGTAGATCTAGCTCCAAGTTTATAAGCATTGATTGTCATTTCTCACATAAAAATTAGTTCTTACTTTCATTCATTTAGTCACCAGCTCCCTCATAAACCTCTTATTTAGCACACAGTTCCCCAGGTACTATCAACTGGAGAAACAAGCATATACAATGTAAGATTTTCTTCTCAAGAATTTCCAGAAAAATTTATAAGGACTGCTAATAAGTTCTAGGAAGAGTAATTATTTAGGTCTGTTGTATGAGCTCCATTGTTAGAACATCAATTTTCAACCCTTACTGTTTGATTTTACCATCTCCTAAATGCTCTTGTGATCATTCTATTCAAGCACTTCCTTCTCACTGCTGGGGCATGGCCACTCCAGCAAGCCCTGACACTGCCCTCTCTATCCAAGGTCTGTTCTTCCATCCTCATCCTCTCCAATAATCTAAAACTATGGTGGATTCATTGGCACTGCTTCTTTATTCTTGTGTCTTTCCAGGTTCTTTTCTCTCAGAATACCAGTAAAACCTCAATCCTTATCAGCAGAAGGGGTTTCTTACTCCTGTCTCCAGATGACAGGTTAGCACTGTCAGCTCTAAGGGAAGAATTTATTTACAATGTTGTTCCACATCACCAGTGAGTCTGAACTCCCTGCTACATCTTTCGACTCTTCTCTACCAATGTGACTTTCTTGGTTGGTTTTTATTCTATCAAAAGAGGCCCACCTGAGAGGATGCCCCTTTCTAGCCATGAGTGGTCACATTTCAAGGAGAGTCATTTGTCATCTGAGGATGACCTCTGAGACAGATGGAGGAACTGAAGAGACTTAAGAGTGAAGGCAGGTGGCAGGGATGATCCATTGGAAAAATAAGTCTCCATTGCAAGTTTTAAAAACTGTCTTGCTGTTCTCTATTCATTTTGATTTAACATATAGTCATCAGAAATAAGGCCTCTCAGAAAACATGGGCTCTTGTTACATTGGTAGGAAGGTTATATGTAGCTTTCTTATACAACCCAATCCTACCTGCTCAGGAGGCACCAGCTACAGTGGACCTAAATAATTACTCTTCCCAGAAGAAGCTTTTTCATCAATCAAGAAAATGTCCCCAATATTTGTCTACAGTCAATGTGATGGCAACAAAATTCCTCAATATAAGTTCTTCATTCCTAGGTGACCCTAGTTTGGGTCAAGTTAGCAGCAGTTTTTGTTTGTTTGTTTTAGGATGAGGACCAGTTTGTCCTTAGCCCTAAATCAAGCTCTCAGCACAACCCCATACAATTTAACTCTTTATTGACATTAAAGTCCTTCCATGCTACTGGTTTGTGCTATTTCTCTCTGATTTAACTCATCATATTAGAACATGATCGAAACATTCAAAAATCAAAATGTACATAATTTAATTTGCCTGACATAGTCAGGAAATGACAGAAATAAATCATAGCAAGATAAATTCAGAGAATTACTATTTAAATATGGTTGTCATTATTCCAGACCTCTTGCAAAGGTCTTGGGATAAATGTGAATAAGACTTATTCTTGGTTCTTAAGAAGTTCAGTCTAGAGTAGTAGTCAGGAATAAGGCTCCTAAGGTCAGATGCCATCGTTATAATTCCCACTGTATTATGTGATATCTATGCAGCCTTCAAACAGTCACAGGGTCATATATTTGTCATTTTCAAATGAGAATAGTAACATGGCACAGAGTAGTGAGAATTAAAAGGGGCAATCCTGGAAGAGTTTGTTGAAGGAGGAGTTGGTAGAGGTCTATGAGAAGGAGAGATTGGTTTTAAACAATAGGCTGAGTGGACGAAGTCTGACTATGCCACAGCCGCATAGAGGAGTCATTGGACCAATACCTGCTTTGGCCTGAGGCAGCCTGTGGCTCTCAATTAAACAGGGAGAATGGAGGAATTCTGTGGGTGAGGAAGTCTAAGAGGGATATTGTAGCAGAGACATAAGACCATATGAAATGTGCCCACATGGAAGTCTGGTAGATGTTTATAGAACCATGAAGTATGCAGAACACTTGTCACTTGTCACATAGAAGTTTGTAGGGACTCCAAAATTGGACCTCTTGAAATCCAGGCAAGAAGGGTGAACTTTGTCCTATAAGACATGAGTATCAATAAAATATTCCATGTGAAATGCTGTCTGCCATCTCAAACCATTCTATAAGAATGTTGGTTTTGAGAAAGAACTGTACAAAATATCAACAAAACCAGGGGCTGCTTCTTTGAGAAAATCAACAAGATAGATAAACCCTTAGCCAGACTAACCAAAGGGCACAGAGACAGTATCCGAATTAATAAAATCAGAACTGAAAAGGGAGACATAACAACAGAAACTGAGGAAATTTTTAAAAATCATCAGATCTTACTACAAAGGCCTATACTCAACAAAATTGGAAAATCTGGATGAAATGGACAATTTTATAGACAGACAGATACCAGGTACCCAAATTAAATCAGGAACAGATAAACCATCTAAACAGTCCCATAACCCCCGAAGAAATAGATGCAGTTATTAAAAGTCTCCCAACCAAAAAAAGTCTGGGACTAGATGGTTTTAGTGCAGAATTCTATCAGACCTTCAAGAAAGACCTAATGCCAGTTTTCTTCAAACTTTTCCACAGAATAGAAACAGAAGGAACACTACCCAATTCATTCTATGAAGCTACAATTACACTCATACCTAAACTTCACAAAGACCCAACAAAGAAAGAGAACTTCATATCAATCTCTCTTATGAATATTGATACAAAAATACTCAATAAAATTCTCACAAACCGAATCCAAGAACACATCAAGACAATCATCCATCATGATCAAGTAGGCTTTATCCCAGGAATGCAGGGATGGTTCAATATTCGGAAATCCATCAATGTAATCCACTATATAAACAAACTCAAAGAAAAAAACACACAATCATCTCACTAGCTGCTGAGAAAGCATTTGACAAAATTCAACATCCCTTCATGTTAAAAGTCTTGAAAAGATCAGGAATTCAAGGTCCATACCTAAACATAGTAAAAGCAATATACAGCAAGCCAGTAGCCAACGTCAATCTAAAGGGAGAGAAACTTGAAGCAACCCCACTAAAATCATGGACTAGACAAGGCTGCCCATTCTCACCTTACCTATTCATTATAGTACTGGAAGTCCTAGCCAGAGCAGTTAGACAACAAAAGGAAGTCAAAGGGATACAAATAGGAAAAGAAGAAGTCAAAATTTCACTATTTGCAGATGATATGATAGTATACTTAAGTGATCCTAAAACTTTTACCAGAGAACTCCTAAAAGTGATAAACAACTTCAGTAAAGTGGCTGGATATAAAATCAACTCAAACAAATCCGTAGCCTTCCTCTACTCAAGGGATAAACAGGCTGAGAAAGAAATTAGGGAAATGACACCCTTCACAATACTCACAAATAATATAAAATATCTTGGAGTGAATCTAACCAAGCAAGTGAAAGATCTGTTTGACAAGAACTTCAAGTCTCTGAAGAAAGAAATCAAAGAAGATCTCAGAAGATGGAAAGATCTCCCATATTCCTGGATTGGCAGAATTAATTTAGTAAAAATGGCCATCTTGCCAAAAGCAATCTACAGATTCAATGCAATCCCCATCAAAATTCCAAATCAATTCTTCATAGAGATGGAAAGAGCAATTTGAAAATTCATTTAGAATAATAAAAACCAGGATAGTGAAAACTATTCTCAAAAATAAAAGCACTTCTGGAGGAATCATCATCCCTGACCTCAAACTCTACTACAGAGCAATGGTGATAAAAACTGTATGGTATTGGAACAGAGACAGGCAGGAAGTTCAATAGAATAGAATTGAAGATCCAGAAATGAACCAACACACCTATGATCACTTGATCTTTGACAAAGGAGCTAAAACCATCCAGTGGAAAAAGGACAGCATTTTCAACAAATGGTGCTGGTTCAACTGGAGGTCAGCAAGTAGAAGAATGCAAATCAATCCATTCTTATCCCCTTGTACAAAGCTCAAGTCCAAGTGGATAAAGGACCTTCACATAAAACCAGATACACTGAAACTAATAGAAGAGAAGGTGGGGAAGAACCTCGAATATCTACACACAAGGGAAAAGTTCCTGAATAGAACACCAATGGCTTATACTCTAAGATTAATAATTGACAAATGGGACCTATAAAATTGCAAAGCTTCTGTAAGGCAAAGGACACTGTCAATAGGACAAAATGGCAACCAACAGATTGGGAAAAGATTATTACCAATCCTAGGTACGATAGAGGGCTAATAAACAATATATACAAAGAACTCAAGAAATAGACTCCAGACCACCAAATAGCCCTATCAAAAAATGGGGTATAGAGCTAAACAAAGAATTCTCAACTGAGGAAACTTGAATGGCCAAGAAGCACCTTAAGAAATGCTCAACATCCTTAGTCATCAGGGAAATGCAAATCAAAACAACCCTGAGATGCCACCTCACACCAGTCAGAATGGCCAAGATCAAAAACTCAGGTGATAGTAGATGCTGGCTAGGATATGGAGAAAGAGGAATACTCCTCCACTGTTGGTGGTATTGCAAGCTGGTACAACCACTCTGGAAATCAGTCTAGTGGTTCCTCAGAAAATTGGACATAGCACTACCTGAGGACCCAGCTATAACACTCTTGGGCATATACCCAGAAGATGCTCCAACATATAACAAGGACATATGCTCCACTATGTTCATAGCAGCCTTATTTATAATAGCCAGAAGCTGGAAAGAACCCAGATGTCCTTCAACAGAAGAATGGATACAAAAAATGTGACACATTTACACAATGGAGTATTACTCAGCTATTAAAAACAATGAATTCGAGAAATTCTTAGGTAAATGGATGGGACTAGAAAATATCATCCTGAGTGATGTAACCCAATCACAAAAGAACACACATGGTATTTACTCACTGATAAGTGAGTATTAGCCCAAAAGCTTGAAATACTCAAGATTCAACTCACAGACCACATGAAGCATATGAAGAATGAAGACCAAGTATGGATGCCTTGGTCCTACTTAGAAGGAGTAACAAAATACTCAAGGGAGCAAATATGGAGACAAAGTGTGGGACAGAAACTGAAGGATGGGTCATATGGAGACCATTCCACCTGGGTATCTATCCCATGTGCAGTCACCAAAGATAGATGTGGATGTGGATGTCAGGAAGTGCATGCTGACAAGAGCCTGATATAGCTGTTTCCTTAGAGGTCTGCCAGAGTCTGACACATTCAGAGGCAGATGCTCACAGCTAACCACTGATCTGATCAAGGGGTTCCCAATGGAGGAGTTAGAGAGAAGACTGAAGGAGCTGGAAGGGTTTGTGGCTCCATAAGGAGAGCAACAATACCAACCAACCAGAGCTCCCAGGATCTAAACCACCAGCCTGGGAGCACACAGGGAGGGACCCATGACTCCATCTGTATATCTAGGGGAGGATGGCCTTGTAAGGCATAGGTGGGAAAGGAGATCCTTGGTCCCATGAAGGCTGAACACTGAGTGGAGGGGGGGAATTCGAGGGTGGGGAGGTGGGAGTGGGGGGGTAGATGGGGGCACATCCTCATAGAAGCAGGCGAAGGGGGGATGGGATGGGGGGTTTTTGGGTGGTGGGGGGAATGGGGTAAGGGAACTGAAATGTAAATATAATATCTAATAAAAATAAAAAAATAAAAACAAACAAAAAACAAAACAAACAAAAAAGAAAAAAAAAAAAACATGTTGGTTTTGGAAGAGAGCCAGCCTTTAAGGATAGCAGGTTGTTCAGCATTAGAATTAGGTACGTAATTGTAGGGCCAATATACAGGGTTCAATCCGCATGATCCATCCAGAATTTTGTGAATGTAAAATGTAGAGGAAAGTCCATTTTCATAAGCTTTTTTTTTTTTTATAGCTCGCTGCCATTTTGGTATTGCTTTCCAGATGGCAACAAAAGGGTTTCAACTAACCCAGCTCCAGTGAAAAGGTGCAAAACATACTAGAATAAATGAGAAATAAAAGGTTCAAAATTAAGACAACAGCACTAGAGACAAAGAAAAGAAATAAGACTCAAGGAGATAAGCATCAGAGTGGAATTACTATTTCCATGTTTTAACTGGGTAACTGTGGTAACGTCAAGTATATCTTCTCAAAATTGACAACACAGAACAGCACCACTGACCTCAACCAATTTACTCCCAGTGCCATACATAGTTTTTAAATGAACTTTCTAATATTCCAGCAAATAGATGACCAACATATTCTGCAAGTTCTCACTGGTGTATTTTTATTCATTTACTTACCAAGTGTCACCAAGCTTTTCTCTCAACTGAGAAATGTGCCAGGCTTTGTTTATAACCAAATAAATAATATGCATGCCTTGCTCTTGAGATGTTTACAGCTCAACGGGATGAACAGAATACCAAGAAAGTAAAGCAGATAAAACTCATCCTCTAGCAAACTTAAAACGGATATGACTATCATACTTAACATCCAAGACACATATTTAACATATTTTTGGATTTGTTTATTTTATTTCATGTGTATAAATGTTTTTCTTGTGTGTATGTCTGTGCACTATGTGCATGTTCGGTGCTTGTGAAGGTCAAAAGAGGGCATTAGATCCCCTGGAGCTAGAGTTACAGATGCTTGTGAGTTACCATGCTGGGAATCACACCCTGGTTCTCTACACAAGCTATTAGTACAAGAGCCACTGAGCCATCTGTCAAGTCTGATCAAGGAACATAATTTAAATCTTAGTGTTTTATTTTCTTCATGTTGTTGGGGTTCTTCAGATCTCTTCATCTCTCTAACTCTTCTCCACATTTCCCTGGGTAAGTTCATATTCTTCCATAGCTTTGTATGGCCTCTGTTTATTTTGAGATCACCAGACTTAAATTCTCAACCCTGATTTCATATGAACCCCAGAGTCCCATGCCCCAATCAATCACCTAATATCTCTATTGTAACACTTCAGGCATATTAAATCAAGACACGTGGAAGGCTTAATTTTGGAAGTTGAAATTTCTCCTTTCCCAAATGTTTTTCTTCTGGTATTATCCTTGTAACCAAATAAAATAATCTTCCATTGAGTTAAAACAGAGCCCTCAGTGTTACTCTTGATATCTCTTCCATAAATTCTGAAACTTTTTTCCAACTTGATTGGTTTTTGCAGGTCCCACCCAATCTAAGCCACCATTGCTTCTCATCAGAACCACTCAGAGACCATCCAAGATTTCCTCTCTGAAGTTTTTACTGAGTACTTCACAGTAATTTTCTACAAACAATATTTTCAACACACACATACACATACACACACACTTAACCATGCTATTTTGTTTTTCAAATCTACCAATAATTTATTTTTGCTTTTAGAATATACTAAAAATTGAGCATGGATTTCATTTTGCTGTAAGACCCAAGACATGACTAAGAGTTCTAATATCTTTATGAGATGTTCTTATTTTATTTTTATGTTCTAATTGTAGAAATGTTTCAATTCCTCTAGTATGCTTGGCCCTTTCATTCCTCTGGGACCTTGTTCTTGTTCTTTCTCTTCCTTGAGCTGTCTTTCTGTCTGTTACTGCCTAAGCCATCATTCTCTGAGGCACTATCTACTTCCTTGTCTATTCATTTCCTCTTCTCACACATCAATGTGTGAGCTCCACACAGCAGAAATTTACTCTTCTGTGACATGCTCAACATCTAGAGACTTTTCTGCTACACAGAATTCAATGAATGGCCATGTATGGATGCTTGGCCATTTGTCAGAGTGCTGATATCATTACTTTCCTGTGTTGCATACCACCTACTTCTCTGTAAGTTGTAGCACAGTTAAGGTTTATCATCGTATGATAAACACAGATACTGGTTATGACTGAAAGAGTTTAGATGGCAGAACAGGACATCCAATAGCTTGCCCATGTCTACCTCCCAATTGTCTTCTGAAAACAGGCTCCAGTTGCGGTGTTAAAGGTTGTGTTAGCTGTGTGACATGCATCTTTTTGTCACTTCCTCTGTGTAACCAAACCAATACCTAAACCAGACTGGAAGTAGAACTCTGGAACCTACTTACTTTTCAAACCCCTTTCCACCCACCATTCACCTACCCTTTCCACCCCTGGTGTAACCAACTGAAAGTCAATATCCAGCACTCGATCTGACACCGAACTAGACATGAGACACTGAAAGGCAAGCAAAACCAAGTGCCTGAGCTTGAAGAGTCTGCCATCCAGTATAGGAATCATATAAACAGGTATTTTTAATCCAATATTTTAATGATAAAACAGAATTCTGGGACTATTCAGGAAGGTGGTATAATCAGTGTGGTGTTTTAGACTTGCTTCTCCTGGAGGTACATGACAAATCAAATGACACAGGTGAGATCTGAAGTGAAGTGGCACTTATCTGTCCACTCCGTGTGCCTTTAGTCATTATTTCAGTGTGTGCTTCTGTGCACACACAGAGTCATGTATCCTGAGATTTGAGTAGAAGCTTTAGAGACTCCATCTACCTCTGATTTTAATCTAGAATCACCCTGCCAAGTGCTAGCCAAGTGGACTCTGTATACACACACATACAAACTTGCCATTATTGTACCACACAGCAGACAGCTCTCTGGGCATGCAGACACTGGCAATTGCCCGTGGTTTTATTTCCCCAGGTACCTAGTGTAACACAGCCACTGCCTGACAGATCTAATCACAGACAGGGTCTCTTTCTCAGTCACCCCAGAGTAAAAGCTCAGCGTGTTCCCAAGGAAATGACTGGAACATACAAATCAATTGCCCTTTTCTTCTCTCTCTCTCTCTCTCTTTTTTTTTTTTTTTTTTTTTGACCCCATTTTGAATACAAGTATGAGGTTTGATAACAGTAACAGGAAAGGAGGTGGATTTCACACATCCGGGGACTCATCAAAAGAAAGAAAGACTACACAAAGATAGAAACACTCAGCCTTGCGCCAGCCTCAAAGATTACCACAGCTACTCCAGAGAATAGCCAGGAACCCAATCAAGCGCTCAAATGTCAGTGTCAGAATGGCAGAAACATCCAGCGCCCACTCCTTACTGCCTTCAGACATGGCTTTACATCACCACCTTTATCCTTTGCTCTTCTTTGCCCATACCACTAAAACTAGTCTCTGGGCATCTGTTTATTATGCATGTCATCTACCTGAACAATGAGTACCAGCACCACACATGGGGCTGCAAGATTTTTCCAGGTCATCCCAAGTATCATTCCATCTATAAAGATTTATGTGCATGATCTCCCTCAACACTGATCCAAATATACTATGTGACACTTGCATTTCCAACATTGTAACTAGTTATTCTTGTATCTTAACTCTCTACCACATTTGGGAGATTCTGGAGGACAAGACATCCAGAATATGTAACCCCATAGCACAGCCTAGGGCTGGGCACACAGAAAACATTAGATTAGAGTTGGTTAATTAGGTAGGTGGAATGGAACTAGAACTCACAGATATAAGTGGCCTACTTTTCAGCCTTTAGGGACAATATCTAATCATGAAAAGAATTTGCTCAAGACCTATTTGCTTCAGAAAGAGGCTAGCAATAAAGGGATTGTATGGGGTTTCGGGGGAGGGGGGAGGTGCTCCTGTTTGCTTGCCAAAAGTACATTGTTCTTCCAAGTGGGTTGCTCCCAAAGGCCTGTCTTCTCCGAATGCTGGTAAAGCAGCCTTGCGCAGAGGCTGAGACAAGTGTGTTTTAGAAGCAGATGTATCTGTTTGGAATTCTGAGTCTTCTTCCATTCATAGCCATGCAGCCATGAGAAATCTACCTCATCAATCTGTAAAGCATGTGACAGTCTGTACCACAGGGAAATGCCATGAAGGACAGAGATGGAAGTGCATTAAACAACCCCTTCCATCTTGCTCAGAAGCACATCCCTACTTCATATATAGATGTTTCTTTTTTTTTTTTTTAAAAAGCTTGCTATGTTTTTTATTCCTCATCACCCCCCAGTTCTCAATCATTGCATTATACAACAAGAATGTTTTCTTTTGTCCTTCTTCTGCGCATATGTTAGAAATACTTCTATGCTGTCTATGGCTATATGCTAATCTGAATGTGACTGATCTTACTCATAGTACTTCTAGGAAGCCAACATTTTGGGGCCACTTTCCAGTCAGTGAGACAACATTGAATTTCTTCATATTGTTCCAGTTTTTGTTACACATCCCTTTCATACCAAAAAGGAACTGTTGGGCTTTTATTACAGAGGGGTGGATCTGGAGAGATGCCTTAGCCTCTTCAGGGCTTGTTACACAGCATGAGAGTCTGCATTTTAATTTCCCAGCACCCACAACAAACAAACAAACAAACAAACAAACAAGTCCACAACTGGCAAGCAACTGTAATCCCAGAACTGGGAAAACAGACAGATGGATTCTAAGGGCTTGCTGGCCAGCCAGTCTAGCTGAATTAGCAGGCTCCTGGAAAATGGAGAGGCTCTGTATCAAAGTGGGGAGAGATGGCTGGTGCTTGACATTAACTGCTGGTCTCCATACAGATATGCACATATCCAGACATGACAGGTACATACACATATACCACACTTTACACAAGGGCACACACACATACACATACACACATGCTCATATGCACACACATGTCATTTGACTAACTTTTCTAGCTAAACTAACAAACATTTTGAACAGTAAAGTAAATTCTCAAAGCTATAGTTAGCTTTTGTTTGAAAGACAAATATCCCTACCATTCTTAATCAAATAAGATCGATCAGTTTTCTGTATCATTAAATAGTCTGAAATTTAGGGAATGTATTTCCTTGGAGTAGAGGATGTCCTGAGAACACAGAGGTGACTGAAATACTCAGAGATGTGACAATGGTATCAGTGTGAGACGTTTTTCACACCTAAGGGCACAACTCAAACACACACACACACACAGGCTTCTTTGAAGGAGTACATATCACTGTGGAAAGGTTTCTATTATATCTCTATTTTGCAAATCAGCCTTTTAACCCAAATACTTTCAATCTAAACGTGCCATAGGAAGGACAACAAAGTGAGCACTAGCCCTTTACATATTTAGACATCAAAGAACTGAATTAGTGTCAGATTTTTATAACCCTGAACTTTTCAAGAGTACCTATTTGAGCACATTAAGGCAATGTGTGTCAGTGTCATGCAATAACACATGAACTTCATCATGGCTACCTCTTTTTGACCTCAGCTGCATTTGGTCATCTCTCAAGTTCATTATTGTTTCATGCCTTTCGCCTCTATGATGGTGTTGATATTGATTGCAAAGAAGTGTGAGGTCTGTTGTGTTTACTACCTTGATTTGTTCTGAAAAGCAAATACCATGTCGGTCCCATCCATATTGTGTTCTTGGGTTCAAAAATTCAGGGCTTAGTTGCTACCCAGATTTTGAGAGTGTACCAAATGAATGTTGACAGCGTGAATCTGTACATGTTTGACTGCATGTATTCTCACCCAAGCCTCAATAAATGTAGAGGCCGCTTAGAAGCAAAACCCTGCACAATGATACGGTCTGTACACCAGGAAACATTTAAACATACACTGTTTGAGATAAAGGCTGAAATAAACTGATGTCCGTTTGGCTGAGCCTGCTTAGTGCATCCTTTTTCTCTAAAGTGTCCATGAGAAATTTTAGAGTAAGGTCATGACTTCCTCAGTAGCCAATAATTTTAGTTTATTTCTAAGTTTTGCTCATTTTCATAGATTTTTCTTTTACCACTTTTAGGTTTATGCTTAAACTTTCCCCTATTTAACTACTGAAAAAAAACTCCCCAAACCAAAAGCATTATACTTTAAAATGAGACTAGTAAGTCTCCAAGGAACATACTTATCCAGGACAGTGGCCCATACGTTTTTATTACTAAGTTCATTGCTAGGAAATAAAATTGGATACATTTTGCTTTGTAAACCCCCTGCTAATAAACAAAATATCTGACCAAATGCATTTTTTTTAAGAATCACGTTACTACTTTTGTGCCACCAAAATAACTTTTGACAGGCAAATTTGCACTTCCAACATGAGAGCTGGCACATCTACTGACCTTTCTTCATGCATCCTCTGCAATGTCTAAGACACTGTGTGGCCACCTCTGTTCTTGCCTCTGCCTTTTGACCTGAGCATTGTTCATTCTCAGCTTCTTCCTTTGTTTTCTTGCTTTAACTGTTGGCCAAGGTGTGTGTGTTATGATAGTGAACCCCATGGGGAGAGCCTGAGCATATGGTCTACTAAGATGTACTGCCTGAGGTAGAATCTGAGGAATGTTGTATCCATGATCTTATACAAACCTTTTAACATCTCAGCCCTACTTCTCTTAGTTATAAAATCAGGATAATAATTTCATATCTTATAGGTGACCACTATGATTCCCACACCCCTAATGCCCCAGGCTGGATGGACAGAAGGTGTTTAACCCAGCACTTGAGCCATAGCTCTCAGTTTATTCCATTATCCTAGAGATTACAGGCAGCTCTGGATCACTTTGCTTTTCTGTTTTTTCTTGCCTTTCTTGCATGCAAGCCCCACAAGCTTCTGGTCCATTGGGGCCTAGAAACAAGAAGGGAAGTCAAAGAGAAGAGTGATGCTGTTTTGCATACTCCTAGACACAAGATATAATTAGGGTTTAGGAGAAAAACGAAGTGGAGGTTCATTAATTATTGTTTTCCTAGAGATGCAGGTCTCGGCAATACTCAATCACCCCACGCTCATCCTGTGTCCTTGGAGAATTATCCATATTTGTGGATCATCTGTGATCTTGGTTGTTCTTCCTGACTCTGGGCTGGTACATTCTGCTTCATCCTTCCCTCCTCAATATCTAATAGCTCCTATGATGGAAGATCCAGGGCCTTTAGTTCCTATGAGATGAGGTGGGTTTGTCAGTACTTAGACCTACAAGTGCAAAAGAGCCCTCTTTAAGCCACACTTAAATTAGATGACAGTCCAGTTGGACTATAAAACACCATATATCTGTGTAAGAGGCTTTCCCAATAAACCTGATTCTTATGGGAAGAAAGAGGCAGCTGCTGAGGGAATTCCCCAGGCCAGACTTTAACTAATAAAGTGTGGCACGATGCCTAGCCTCTAAAATGTGTGTGTTCTCACATCTTGGGGTCTCTTCATGAGCAGGTACCTGTGAGAAGCCCTGCTTTTTTTTGGAAGGTCCAAGTGAGGCAGCTTGGAGCTTCCAGAGAGGCAGTGAGCCAATGTGTTAGATATACGCACACTGTGAGGGTCTAGTAGTTTCCATACACCAAGGAGTCACAGGGCAATTTTCTTGCCTAAAATTCCCTCTTTCTGTTTCATAGAAATTAAGGAATCCCACTTACTATCCCCACAACAGACTTATTTCTTAACAGGGGGCCAATAATGTCACAGAATCAACCCAAAGCTAAACTTTGATGGTCCTGCATTCTGTTTTAGGGTTTTTTCCTAGTCAGGAATGTGGTATCCACATGCCACCTCCTTTCTTCTGGTGAATTTGGGTGAGGGTGGTAATGCTGTGCTTGGTCATTTGGTCTCGGTAGTGACAACAAGTCTAGCCACTACACTATACTCAATGTTACTCACACCACTTGCCCTAATCTTTGCCTTTTCAAGGGAGGAGAGGCAGGGAAACTCTATCCAGACGCTGAACAATCTCAAAGAAAGGTCAGGCCAGCAGATCTTCCTCTTACTAAGCCACTTCTTAAAGCATCCTTAGGAGAAAATCTCTATTCCTCCCAGAAGTTCTCCACTGCCTTCAGAATGGGGAGAATTAGAAATAACCATGCATCCCACTTGTGGGAAAGATGGTTATAGCTGGACTTTTTCATCCTCCCAAAATAGATGGAAAAGAAGATGACTGTCTCCCAGGTGATCAGTGCTTTTGCATGTTTTATGAGATTATCTGAATGCTCCTGCTTTCAGTATAAGCCTTGAAGCATCCGGCTGTTTGCTTTCAGCAGCCTTTGGAGCAGGTGTCCTGGGAACCAGATGGCTTAGCTGAATAGATTGAGATGTTTACATGAAATAGCTGACCACTGTCCCGGGGTACCACAGCCTCTGTCACTAGAGAGAAGAGTTCCTGGATGTTAAACTGGATATATTAGTAGATTAGACTGATACGCTGGTGTTCCAGATACAGCAAATCCATTCAGGAACTCAGGACCCCCTCGGAGCCTGTATATCATAAATAACCAGAAAACATTAGTGAACTGAGTTAAACTTGAGCTTTCCTCCCTGTTGGGACTTTGGTACTTCAAAGGCAAACAACAACAAAAATATCTTCAAAGTCTGCAATGTTCCAAAGGGCCTCTTCAGAGATACCTATCTATCCAAGACTGTACTAGAAAACACACTGACTGAATTTCTTTAGAACTGGTTTAATTGTTAGGATCTCAATTCATGGGCTTAACCTACAGTGCATCCTTAAATAATTCATTTACATTTTTTTTAAGTCACACGAAATTACTCGGGGTCTTGAATGAGATGATATATTTGTAAGCAGAAAGCCATTAAGAAATTAACACGGAAGTGGAATTACTGTTACTCAAGTAAATAATGTGTGATGGATGCCTGAACCGAGGTAATTCTCATGGGAAACTTGAGGTTAAAAAAAGAAATCAGATTCCCAGGTAATCTGATCACCAAAAAAAAAATAATAATAATATTGAAGCAAATTTTTATATTTTTAAAAATAGGCACAAAGGTGATATAATGCTATGGGATGGTAGAATGAGCTTAGGATTTAAGGTAAAAGTTAATATGGTGGTAGACAACTTGGTGTTTAGTCTATTCTTCATCGCCATAACAGATTACCTGAAGAAATCAACTTACATACAGCAAACGTTTGTTTTGGCTCTACCACCTGCTCCATTATTAATGATTAATGAAAACTTGCTGAAGAATATGGTGGAGTAAAACTCTAACACTTTCTTGTTGAGACACAGAAAATGAAGAGTGAAGACGGGCTGGGGTCCTATAACTCCTTCCAAAGTTAACCCTCAATGACCCTTAATGAATGTTTATTTTATTTTTTATTTAGTGGGTGTAGGTGTATGTGTGGCCAAGCGTACGTATGAAGAGCAGAGGACAGCCTTCAGGATCAAGCTCTCTTATTCTACCACATGGGTCCCCAGGACCAGATTCATGTTGTCAGGCTTGGTGGCAGGAATCTTGAATCACTGAGTTATCTTGTCATGCCAAGCTCAGTGATCTAAAGATTTCTTGGCCTGGACCTCATCTCTTAAATTTTCTATTACCTCCCAGGAACACCACACTAGAAAACAAGTCTTTAATACATGGGGCTTGGAGGCCATGCATTCATGATTATAACGGTAGTAGCTAGCCAAATGTCTAGTAAGCTAGGCAATATTTTGAAGCATCTATGCTCTGTTACTCTCACTGGGAACAACAGGCCCTTTGTCTCCATTTTCCTCTCTTCAGTTGCTCTACTCTTCCCATGATTGATGTTTTATCAACAGATTTGGGAATTGGCTCCTATGACCTTCGATTATATGTCCCTATGATAATTAAGCTGATATTTTCCCTGAGTTATTGTTTCTCAGCACTGTCTGAATGGCACCTCTCTTTGAAATACATTTTGATAACCTCCTTCTAGTTCAGGTGGACACTAATCCAAAAGTCTGTGGTTGAAAGGGAGTAGTCATGTGTCAGTGAGGGCGGTGTCTTCTGAACAATGGCAGGGTGGTATCATTAAGAAGGACATGAACACTGTCCAACTTGACACCATATACTATTTTCCCTCTGGATGGTGCTTCGAGATTATACTGCTAGCCCACCTGCATCATAACTGGAAGGAAGAGGTGATGACTTCGGATGCCTGAAGGCAGGGTCCACTCAAGCCTTCCTGTACATTTGGACAGCTCCTCAAGTTCCAAGATGCAGACCTCACCCCATACCTCCTGCCAGTCATGAGCTTTATTGCAAGGGCCAATGAGAGGCAGCATGGGAGGAATGATTTGCTGAGAGACCTCATCAGGCACCTTGACCATAAACTCCTCTATAAATATGAGAAGGGCAACATCTAGTATCTGAAGGAGCTTCTGGGGCACCTAAAGCTATCTGAATCCCTGTTGGACTACAACAAGGGTGGCCAGTCCTTCATCATGGGCGACATTGCTGCATGGCCTGCTGGATTTGATACTGAACTATGAGGTCCTATTCCCTGGCTTCTTGGATGACTTCCCCCTACTCTTAGTCTATGTGATGGGCCTCAGAGCTAGACCCATGCTCAAGGCCTTCCTGGCTTCATTTGAACTTGTGAACTCTCCTATCTTTACTTGCCAAAGTTATGAACCCCCTAGCTTTTCCCACCTCCCCCCCCCCCCCGCGTGACTAATAAAAACAGTGTAGAGGAAACAGAAGAAGGTGAATAGGGTCCCTGAAAGGACCCCTGATCTTTCCATTCATGTGAGTTCTAATGTCCATGTTAGTGTTCCATGCTTCATTGTTTAATTTTGCCCCTTGTCAATTAATCTGATGGGTCCTCAGATCAGTATAGAGGCCTTTATGTGTTTTGGAATCATTAGACCATTCAGAACTACAATGGATTCAATATAGGTATTCAGTGGAGCCTTGCCGATAGATACAATGTAGATGCTATTCCTCACATGGTCACAACAGTTAGTAGTAAATACAGCTCACTAGTATGATATATCAAGTAGCTTGTGTCCTTGCACACTCTTGATTAATGCTCCATGTACTTTGACAATTGAGGCGAAAACAAGGCATAAGGTTAGTAAAGGGCATAGTTTCAGACATGGAAAGTTCTAGATATCCCTCAAGTATATCCAACCTGTAGCCTAGTGGTCACATGTGGACAAAGATAGGTATGAATATGGCCTAATACAAAGTTAAAATTTTATGAGTTTTTTTTTTATGCATGTGCATGCAGGCACACATGTGCGTGCACACGTGCATGTACATATGTGTGTGTGTGTAAAAGAGAGAGAGTAAGAGAGAGAGAAAAAAGATTTCATTGTGAAGCTCTTGTGTGTGAACTTTATAGATTACTACATCATGTTACAATGTCAATAAACTAGACACACCTAACTGCAGGCTGAGGAGGCAGTTGAATCTGCAGTCTAGAGACAACACTGGAATAAAATAATGTTTGGATGTTATAAATATATGAACTACATACATAAAAATGATGCCTGGGAATAAGAGTTCAGGGACCCATGAGAATAGAACATTTAACACAGATTACTAAGAAACACTACCAATTGATGAGTAGAGAAAGAGAGGCCACAGAAGATATAGAAGAAAGACAAGAGGCAGGAGTAAAAGCAAGATGGATGTTATCTTTTGGAAGTTATTGGGAGTCATCAACAATCTTAGATGCTTCTGAGAGGTCAAGTGAGATTAAGAACTAGGAAATTCCCTGGGCAATCCCAATGAGAAGCTCGTTGGTGACTAGAACTAGCACTGTGGCATGGTATTATCCAGGCTGTGAGCCAAACAGCAATGGAGAGCAAAGGACAGGAAGCACAAACTGATGATTTTGAAAAAAAAATTGTAAGAGAGATAGAGAAAAGAGATGTTGGCATGCAGGGTGTTGGATGACTGCTGGTTTAAAAGTAATAAGATGGGAGAAAATTGATTCATTTAAAGCTTGAAGGAGCCAGAAGGAAGGATGAAAATATTCCAAAGGGATGATATCCTGATGACACAAAGCCCCATGGATCAGAAAGGAGGAGTCTTATTTTTTTCCATATATCTCCATGTATTTCTTTTTTTATTTAATATTTTATTTACATTTAAGATGCCTTCCCCTTTCCCCATTTCCCCTCCCTAGAAACCCCTGTCCCATGCCCCCCTTTCCTTTTTGCTTTTATATTTTTTTTTAATGTTAATCAAAAGATTTATAAGTTTGGTAATGCTCAATCAGAAGCATAACCCAATACCCAACCTAGATATAAAAACTATCTTTGACTGGTGGAGACCTGTGAACATGTGCCTCCATGCCCCCTCTCTCTTTCTCTCTCTCACCACCTAGCTTCTCCTCTCCTTCATCTTCTCAAGGAGGAGTCTTATATTATGGGAAAACACCATGCTCACTTTAATATAGAGAGAAGGGAAAAAGAGCAGCTGCGGATGCTGGTAATCTTGCAGGTATTGAAGACATCTTTTCCGTTCTTTTTTTTCTTTTTCTGTGTATATGAGACATCTCTTGAGAGCAAAGATGGTTGAAGCTCACAGGAATGAACATTATCTCGTTCATGAAAATGCTCATGTATGGTACCTTGACTAAGGCCCAGGCTCTCCTTGTCCTGCAGTTCACTCTCACAGTATCTCATTCATTAATTCAATAATTGTCAACTATGTGTGAGGCCAAAGGGAGTTCATTGGAAGGACAGAGGCAAAAAGCGTACTGGGTAGGCATAATTTGACTGTGGTTGTGGATAGAAGACAATTTTACTAGGCCATTAATGATCCAGGCCTATTGCCTTTGTTTCTGACATTAGCACATTAACAATGTGAGCCACATAGCCACATCTTGAATAATTCAACCAGACATGTCTATTTATGGATATGGACAGATTTTATGACCAACCGTATTGTAATTTTCCTTACTTCATTCCTTCAGAGCCAACATCATTCTTTCCCACTTGCATTTCTGGCACAACTCTTGTGAGCCCTCTGGGAGAGAATGCCAACGGCCCCAAATGTCTACCTCCTTCTTCTATGGTAAGTATATTTAGGGCAGTCATGGCCACCTTGGGAAAGAATATGGCCATACAATTCAGTTCATGTCACTATAATGTGATGCTGGTCATTTCCTGGTAAGCCTTTGAAGAGAATGGATGTGTGGCTTTTCTTATTTTTCTGTCATCTAGGGGAATGAGGGCTTGGTGATTGTCAGCTCTTTGGACTGTAGCTAGAAGCAGAATATGGAGAAATTCTACAGAGTCTGTATCTACTTATTAAGATTTTCCTTATTGACTTCAAGACTTAGAAACAGCTGAATTTCCATCTGGATTCAGCAGTGAACTTAGCTTGAAGATCAGGGGAGAGCAGAATCCTAAGAAATACTTTTAAGTCTACTATACAATTTAGGACCATGGTGGCCACCATCTCTGACAAATCAGTGATATCACAGGAAAAATGGAGGAATTGTGACTTAACATCAATCTTACGGAAAGTATCCTGCTTCCCCATCTTACGTTCTGTGAGAAAGTAAAAGAAGATGCTCCGGCATACAGCTGTGGAGCAGCAGAGCTGTGGTGAACATCTGCAAACCACTCAGCTCCCACTCTTCCCTCTCACCACAAGGCTTCTCGCTCAAGTGAAGGCCTCAGGCTGTGAGGAGCTCAGACACTTTCATCAGCCCCTGGTTCAGAAGTGAGAATTTGGTCTTCCCTTCCAGACCACAACATCCTGTGGCCATGTGCCTATGCACACTGAAGCCTTTTCCTCCTACCCTCCCAGTGGTGGTAGGGATGAGGGAGTGTGGTGGAGGACAGAAATACCCCCAGGCCAAGAACCCTTTACAATGGAACCAGGTGTAATAAATTTGTGCAAAGGCTCAGCCCCTCTCCACACATGCACATCTGGAATGCCACACAGCCCCTGCCTCTGAACTCTCCCCACGTTCCCCCCCTCCGCCCCCTGCAACAAGGACTTCCTGGAGTACTTTAATGACTCACCATTATAAATAGTATACTCTCTTCTTTCTTCAGGAAAAAAAGCCAAAGTTTCTGCAAAACCTGCAGATTTACTCCAAATCATAATTTCATCAAAAACACTAAGAAAAAAAAAAAAAAAAAAACACCACCACACTTTCATACCCTGAGGTAGGAAAGGTTTGTGAGATTTATGTCTTTCCTTGAACACACTGATTTATAACAGTGGATAATGTACATTCATTTCATCCATATTTATACCTGAATTGATGCAGAGTCTGGTATCCATTACTTTAATCTATGTAACTTGATCATCAGAAATCTGAACCATAATTTTAACACGTATTACAAAGAGTTTCTTTTGGGCTTAAAGGAAAATGATGGCAGAGAAGAAAAGCCATTAAGACCCAGCTGCAATCACTTATTCCCTCTGCAATCCGTGTGTGGGGCCCCCTCCTCATTTCCCATCCATACCTTCCTGGACAAATTCAATCCCTTCATAGCCCCTGGTTCTAACTATGGAGACTAACTGAGGAGGAGAGAAGACAAAAAGAAAGGGAGGGAGAGGGAGAGAAGAGGGAGGGGTATGGCGGATGATGGGCAGGGCAATTCTGGGGAATTCATGTAAATAAATCTCTGCTTTCCCCTCCAGCCCAGAGCTCACATGGAGGCGGTAGTAATGGGCCAGTAGTAGCCTCTAGTCACTTAGGAGAAGTGAAAAAATGCAGGGTCTGATCAAAGCCTCCCTCTGACAGACAGTGGAAATGAAAGCCAGACACCAGCTCTCAAACTGCGCTGCTGGCACTCAGCACATGGTTCCCGTCCAACTTCTGAGCTCCAAACGTCGGCTCAAAATTCCAAACGCCTGTCCTGGACCGAAGCCAGGTGGTGGATTTTCAAGAGATCTGGGACTCAGGAATATATTAGGTGGGAGATGAGGAGTACAACACCCAAGAGCTCGCTATAGAAGCTCCAAGTTAGGGAGCTCCCGTCCCTACGAGTTCCTAGAGCTGTGTCAAAGCCACGCGGGTGGAGTTTTCGATCGGTTTTGTTCGTTGGTATGGCCAGATGACACTTAGTAGATCCTTGATGAGTTTTATTGGATGAAAGACTCTCTTTACTACAAACTCTTTCAGAGCTGCAAAGTGTGGCATAGGTACACACTGCACAGTAGTCGAGGGTAGAATTAGTCCGGTCTGGCAAAATTCGGAGTGTTGTTAAATGAGAATCAGATGCGGCTAAATCCATTAAAGTCTTCCTGTTCTTGCATCTTCCAAATTCTATTCCATATTTATGACCTGTATACCATCATGGCTTGCATTTTAGAAATAGTCTTAGATTAAAACACACACACACAAACTAAAAAAAAAAAAACTGTCATTGGGTGTTCACGGTCATCTAGACAGGATTCTATGCCCATTTCACAGATGCAAACTCCGAGAATCAGAGCTGGTATGGTCTGCCTTGTGCTACCCACAGTCTTTGAGCTGTGCTCTCTGCTATTTTCCCATCTCCTTTGTTTTCCTATACATGGTTACCACAAGGCTGTCTGTGGTCCTGACAAGATCAAAGGGCAGAGTCAGTAAAGGGGACATTTTAAGAGTGCCTGGTGATAGCTAGCCTGGTCCAAATTAACACCCATGAAGAGATTCCCCACACCATAAATCGCTAGGGCAGCTCAGTCTTTCTCTCCAGAGTCCCTGGAGAACAGTCTTGGATTTGATTTTCTAGGCAAGCAAATTGCAGCCGTCTGATCCTTAAAATCAGATAGAATGATACTTTGGTTTCATATTTTTCTGATGAAACTGATTTCCAAAGAAGGAAATCCACTTCTAAAGAGGGGATTGGGAGAGCTTTTACTTTGTGGCTACTTTATACATTTTTATTATAGGAATATACATAAAATATATACACACATATAATGTGTACATATATTATAAATAATACGTTATTACATGTAACATATAATAGCTGTAATTTCCAATTGATATTTGTAACTGTCCTTAAAATGCTAACCATTTTAAAATTGCATGATTATATTTCATGCTTTTGCATGGTTAATATTACATGATGAGACTTCCAGCTATAATCTGTACAGCTTGACTTTCTGAGAAGCCTGAAACTGAGAGAGATCTCTGAGACTTCTCAGGTCCTCTGTTGGAGGCTCTGTCAAGGCAAATAGAGGATGTGGTACATCCGCTACATCAAGAGCAACACTTGTGCTGGTAGAAAAGGTCCCTAGGAGTCAGAGAGAGTCAGAATGGGAATCCTTAACAATCCTTATTAAGGATACATTAATTCCTTATTGAGGAAGTGGGTACACTGGGACCTGACGCATCGGAGTTGTTGCGTGGCCTCTGTTCTCTCTCTTCACCACTGTTATCATCATGACTGCTATAGCACCTGAAGGGCAAGGAACTCTGAATCTGAGCATCAGGTAAAAGAGAATCTTTATGTCTGGTACTGTTGAATGGCTCTTGTAAGATATTTGAGTATTAATTCCTTTGAACCCCAAATTTTCATTTCAATATTCTGATCAGCATGGAGTTTTGACCTGCTCTATTACCGACCTGGGCCAGTTCACTTCTCCTTAGGCAACCTGGTGGTCCCTCTGCCCCCAGGAGGTTACCATATTGATGACAAATGTAGTACAGACACCTGATCAGCCTAGTGCACAACAGCCCAGAACTCCTAGACTCAAGCCATTCTCCTGTCTCAGCCTTCCAAGTAGCTGGGACCACAGGCATGTACCACCACACCCGGCTCAATTTTCTGAAAAAAATGTTTACTGTCGTCTTGTCTCAGACAATGTGAGAGACACTGCACTAGGGTGTAGTTATCACATCGTTGGCATTAGATGGATGAACTGACATTAAGCAAACCTAGCATCATGGTCTAGATTAAATGGTAAGTCTGGTATCAATCACCATGTGCTAATGCTGTGGTCCAAACTCCAGCTTAAGACTTTTGGTTTCTAACCATGCTGCTTCCAACTTGCTGAAATTGAGAAGAGACTAGGAATGTGTTATATTTCTCTGAACTGTTTTATGGGACTCGTGTGGGCTAATGAAACAGCAGGCCCTACTGTGCCTTCGCTTTGTGCCTGTAAGTAACCTCGGAATACAGATGACAGAATAGTGGGAAGAGCCACCCTTGCCCTCAAAGGATTAATAATGGAGCTGAGAAGTGTAAAAGAAAATAAGCCATTTTGCTTAGAGCTAGGGTACCCTGTCACATCCTTAAATACCTGTGAAGCAAACCAGGTTTCTTATGTCCCTGCATCTCCAAAGGCTTAACCTGGTGTCTGGTGGCCAGCAGGTCAGAGATCCTGCACATGAATGTGCCCATCACCACTACTACCCCATGCTGGGCACGAGTTAAACACTTAACTTCTCGCTGGACAAAGACCCCAAGCAGTTTCACTGTCTTTTATGTTGTGTCCATCCACTTACCACCTTAGCCTTCCATTTCGTTTGTTGGCTCTGGACGTGGCTCATGGTACTGCATAGTAGCATTTATCGATCCATGATTACAGGCAAGGGGGCATGGTTTATATACGTTACACTTTTTTCTCTGACCCTCAGCACAACTCTGACTTGAGAAGGAGGGAATTCTAGTCTTTTTGGTAACATGGGAATGAAGGATCACGACAAGTTTCAGGTAGACAGTTGAAGTCACATTTACTGGGAGGTACAGAAAACTGTATTATGGAGAAGGCAGGGTTATTCACGTGCCTATATTTAAAAATAAAAATTATCAAATTATTCTAACTTCTTCAACAAGCCCAATATGAACTGAGTGGTAGACTGGATCTGAGTCTGAATCTGGTAGGTTTCCCATACTCCAGTGGGAAGTGCATAGTCAGCACTAACTGACTTCAGTGGGTCATCGCAGGATAAAGGAGAAGGATGCTAGGAATGGGTATAGTGGGTGGATGCAGAAGGGGAGTTAGGGAGGACAATAAGATTATTTATGATCTAATGTCATTGTTAACACATAAATTCTCTAAGAATTAAAAATGTTTTAAAAAATTAAGTTTGGGTCTTATTTTAAAACATGCTTTGTAATTCATGGCCCAGAAAAAACACACAATAGGAGACTAGATATCTAGTTGTGTCACCAGAAGACTTTAAAATCCCTCTGCATCAATATTCCCATGTTCATACATACCAAAATAACTTCCTTTATGCATATCTATCTCCATGTTAGACTATTTACAAATAAGGCCTCGCATATGGCTCATTGTACAGAAATGTGTTTGTCTAGACATACCTACATCTGTTTATATTTTTTAGATTTAAGTGTATGTGTGTATTTAATATATAGGTGAACTAAACTGAGCACCAATCTTGAAATAATAGAAGATTCAAAGCCATCTTTCTCAACTCCAAACACAGGGATTACAGCTACTGAAGGTCCATTTCTAAATTCGAGCTGCACACTGATACGACTTGGAAACTTCTCAGAGTTTATAAATGTCTGAATCCCGTAACTTTAATTTTCTTAAAACATATTTTTTAATGATGGCTCTTAAACACTTTAAACTCCCTTGTAGCCCATCATCCACCAGAGAGAGTGGAAAAGAAAAGATCTGGGGAAAGTGGACCTGTTTAGAAATGGTTCTTTGGAGCAACAGGAGCAACTCCTGTCTGTGTTGTCTGGAAATTGGCAGTTCAGTTCACAGGAGTCAGCAGCTGCAGCTCAATCCACTCATAAACACTTAACAAATGTACCAGTAGTCTAGTTCAGTAGTTGGCATAGTAGCAGCAATGGCAGGACCTAGCACAGACATCCAGGCCTTGGCCTTGGCTCGAGTCAGCAGGAGGGACCAGCAGGAACACCAGGGAAAGTTTTCTGTTGTACCTCTCTCAGGGAATTGAAGATCCACTAAGACTGGAGACCCACAAGCATTGCACAGCTAGCTCTATGAGCAAGCCTAGCTCAGCCTCTGTCACTTTCTGTAGAGTCCCTTTTATACTCTGCTTGAACATCACGTGTCCTCCACTGGTCTTACCTCAGCAGTGTCTTGCCTTGTCTGTCTTAGCTGACATCACTCTGCTAATCAGTCCGATCCGAGGAAGAGGCAAGAAACTGCAGCACAGCACCAAAAGTTTTTTAGTGCATTTCTCTCTTTGCATCCTGACAAATGTCGCCCAACTACGCAACGTAAGGCACACCAATACATGTGTGTTGTTAGCAAAGAATTCTTCATCGTGTGTCCTTTCACGTGCTTGCTTTAGCAGAACATCCTCTCTCCTGTGTCTGCTTCAGTGAAATGTTTTTTCATGAGTCTGCCTTGAGTCTTTTACCTGTGTCAACTTCAAGAAAACACTCCTTCATGCGTTTGCCCCAACAAATCACCATCCAACACAACTGACTTTCCAAAGAACCCTTAAATTTTTCACTTCACCTCTGCACCAATATTCCCATTTTCATGAACCAAAATAACTTCCTTTACACACAGCTACATGTTGGACTATTTACAAATAAGACCTCACTTACATATGGCTGCTCATTCTATAAAAGTATGTTTATTTATATTTTATAGATTTAAGTATATGTAAATTTACAGGCACAGATTTAATATATAGGTGAACTAACCTGAGCTCCAATCTTGAAATGATAGCAGATCCAAAGCCATCTTTCTCAACGCCAAACAGTGGAGATTGCAGCCACTGAAGGTCCATTTCTAAAAGTTGGCTGCACACTGATGTAACTTGGAAACACATGGGAGATTGTAAAGGTCTGAGTCCCAAGTCTCATACCCAGAGGTTTTGATATTCTTGGCCTAGTAGGTTCTCTGTCATGAAGACCTTTAAGAGCATTCCATCAGATTCTAACATATACCACAGCTGAAGACCACTGATTCAAGCCATATTCTCACATATCTGTTTCTTACTGTGTCTGTAACAATTCATCACATGTTTATAACTTAGTTCCATAGCTCTGAAGTCCCAAGTGGGTTTCTCCCGACTAAAATAAAGGTGTCATTGGATTGTGTCCTCCCTTCAGGGGGTGGTTCTAGCAAGGAAGCCTATTCTTGTTTTTTTCGTCTTCTAGAGCTTCCTGCATTTGCGTTGCTTTTGGTCCCCTCTGCCATCTTTAAAGCTGACAACAGTGGATGGAGTTCTCACAGAGCAGCCTCAGACCTTTTCTTTACCCATTTTTGGCATTTAAGGATTCCATCCTTCTTGCCATACAGGGCGACCTTCCTATTTGAAAGTAGCATGATACTATATTTCCATGTATTACCCAATTCCCTTTTTGCTGTGCAAATAACAGGTTCACAGGTTCCAGGGATTAAAGCACAGATATATTTAGGGGCCAAAAGTGCTGCTTACAGCAATTTCAATTTTAAATTATGATAATAAACAACAGAGTTTCCCCCTTGCTAGTACCTTCTCACTGTGGGTGAAGCTGGATAGGAGGATACAGGAGTCATGTCAGAGTCCCTGGGAAGATGAAAGCCCATTTCTGCTCTCCTTTCTTCTCTCTTACTAGTAAGAAGTGTAGTGAGAGCTTGTCATGCTCCAGGCTTCTCAAGCTGCTGTCACACCACTTGAAAACAAAGCTCAGATGACCAGCGCTCCCAATCCACCCCAGGATGAAGCAATGTATGAGTTGCCATATGCTCTGGTGGGTTCTGCCTGACACAGAGCAGGTGGATAGCATCCTGGCCAAGCATCTGGAGAGAGAAACATTCACAGAGGGGAGGTACCATTTTCAATTTACAGAGGCAAATCTAGGAGATAATAGAGAGCTTCTGCCTTTTGCCTGTCTCTCTCTCCCTATCCTTTCTCAAGAAATAGAAGTTAGTTCTAGTTTTCATGCTAATAAATCCAAGGAAATGCTTTGAACATGATGCTTGTGATGACTTAAAAATAATTCTTCAACTCCTCTAACATTCAGAATCCATCAATTATCAACATTGCGGAAGCTTCCAAATATTTATAATGACAGCCCTATCATTATGTGAAGCTGTTATGACTGGAAGGGGCGGAGAGTAACTTAACCTCAGTCAAGGTGTGTGTCTGGGTACACGTGTTTTCCATGCATTAATTTAGGACTCACGTAACAAGTTTGCAACATGTTGTCAAGTCAAAATAACAATTTCTTATTCAGAAAGATCACTGTGCTTATATGTCTGAGCATTCTTATTTCTAAATATCTTAAAATGACTTTTCAAATTAAATGTATCTCTTACGGTGCTGGATGAGAAGAGAAGAAAAAGAGAAATTATGTGAGGAGGCTCCTTGAAAAGCCAGTGAGTTCACAGTGGCTCTGAAGAATTCATCTCAATCACTGTTATTGCCTCAGCTCCCATAAAAATGAATGACTGGGACACATAAAATATGCCATCAACTTTTACCAAAAAAAATAAGCAGTTTAGACCATTTATTTCCATAAAACAGTGCTGGGCACCATACATCAAGCCCATGCGTTTTCTATGTGGCTGACTTCATCAACAGCCTAAGTTCAAATTATTTGCGCCATGCCTGTAGTACAGTTGAGTGATACAGGCAGTACTCTCTCAGGGATGCAGCAGAAGGACCATTTGTGGACTGACAGGAAGCAGCAGAGAAGGATCCACTGGGCTTTCTAAAGCAGATGATGCACAGTGCAGAGAGGAGCCAAAGGGGATGGAAAAACCCTGATTGGAAGGTTCAAGTGTGTTGCATCTGTTACAGCTTCAGTCATTCCATTAATACTGCATAAATGCAAGCAGCATCGCAGCTGGGGGAAAGGTGTTTGCTTGACAGGTTCAGAGCTAGAATCTCCATGCTTCTGACAGGGCTGGATGTTCCAAGGGACTTTGCAACAGCCCATTTACCTCCAACTTCAGGTCAGAACATAGTTATTCTCCTGTGTGACATGGGGATACTTGTAACCTCAATGGATCAGATGTGTTTGCCCCAAAGACCCCCCCCCCCCACATCCTTTCTGTGAACCTGGAAGAGCATCCATCATACTAAAGGTTAAATTCCTTATTGAAAAAATGGAAATTTAGTAGTATCGAGTTACAAAGTTATAGTAAGATGTATCTATGAGCCTTCAGTAAATAGCTTTTCATTTATTCTTTCCCCCATTCTTTCTGTGCAGCATACAGTTGAAGACTGGTAAATGGAAAAGAAGCAGCAGCTTTAATGCTTCCAATGACCAAAAAAGTGAAACACGCATACAAACAAGCCTCAGACTGGAACCTCAGATGGATTCAATCTGCATGTTTTTAAATAGTTCAGAGGCACATCATCTAGATTGGAATTCTAGCTTATTCTAATATTGAAGAAGTAATTGAGACTCTCACAGCCCTGGTTACATGAGGCTGATCGTGCTAGTTTTGCCTGGCTGTTATAAGGATTGAGCAAGGTAATGGCTATGAAGCACCGAGTGTTTGTGTGAACATTTTGGTGCTATCTCTCTCATCTCAGTCCTCTTCCTGAGCCCTGTTTGGCCAGTTCATGCATTTCTATGGGGCTGTTAGTATTAAGAAAATGAAAAAATTTCCACCCGATGTTTGAGATTTGAATACCTACCTCTTGGCGAAGTAAAAATCACTCAAAACTGGGTATGAGTATGAATCTATGCAAGGCTCTCTTCCACTTTTGTGAATCTAAAGTGGAATCCCTGGGCTGCAATGCAGAAATCACTGAAGAGAAAAGTAGGTCTAAGAGATGTAGTTGGCAGATGCCTAGAAAAACACACCCTGTAATACCACTGACCTTTTATGTGTTGAGGATTGGGTATGGAAGAAATTGTGTACCCCAGACTTATTTGTAGAATGGAAGAGAAAAATAAATGTGTATTTTGTTTAAAATCGAGGGTAAGGGAAGGGCAAAGGAAACAGGAGCCATGATGCTGCCGTGTCTCTAGGAGTCAGGGCTGGCAAAGCCACAGAAATCTATCCCACAGGGTGCTGCAGATAGAAGAATTCCAGATTAATTAACAGCTGCAAAAAACCAGACCAAAAGAGTCTTTGAGAGCTGGGAAAGTCTACTGATGACTTGAGTTGGGCTGGAACAAGGGCCTGGAAATGTTAATATTCCAACAGACATGGGCCTGGAGAGCACACGCTGAAGACCAGATGCCCCCAATGCCACAGTGATATGGTAACTCCCCCAAATTTGGACATACTTCAGACAGAAGGGGGTGCAATCCTCTAGGGCCACATTTTCACATGTCTCCGTCATTCAGAACTTTGAAAACAGAACTTAAAAGAGGATGTCAGAAAAGTTCTGTAAACCTTTCTCTTCCATGTTGATGTTCTACACAGAGACACATACCTCCAGAATTTGTGGAAGTAAGTTTTAAACTCAAAACTGGACAAACTATTTGCTTTTTCCTTAGGGTAGTTTTCTTAAATTATGTAGAACCATCTCACAGCCAGCTCCATACATGTGGGATTCAGTAATCTCACCTATTGAAACACATTTTTAAAAACTTTATATATGTATATAATAGTTTTATATATATATATATATTATATAATGTACATATATAACCACATATGAAAGAATTATAATATGTGCTTACATACTCACTTTCTATCTTCCACAATCATTTATATAATACCACTCTTGCTCTATGAAAATCCATATTTCCAATCCCCAAACATACAGATTATTTTGAACTAAATCCTAGATATTATATGTCATTATTTTATTAGTTTAATATGCACCCTAAAATGAGAGTTATTTCCTAAAGCACATCTACAATACTACATACCACAAAATGTACAGCCATACCTACTGACATCAAATATTCAGTCTAAATGGTGTCAAATGTTCCTGATCATCTCAGAGATAAGTTTGCTTTTTCAAGTCAGGACCCAAGTCATTTCCACACAAAGCATGGTTTCCTGATATTCTTGGCTTTATTTTCATTTGTAGCTTCCTTCTCTTATTTGCCTTACAACCTATTTGTTGAAGAAAGCACTGATAGTGCTTTCCTATAGAAATGCTCAGAGTTAGATTTTGCTAGTTCCAACTTTATAATAATACGTATTATGTCGTCTGACACCTCATTCTAATAGATACTTACATCCAGAGGCTCAGCCTGACTAACATTAAGGTTTATCTAAAAAACCCAAAAAGACAAAAAACAAAACAAAACAAATCGAAAAACAACAACAAAAAGCAAAAAACAAAACAAACAAACAACAACAACAACAACAAAAACAGATGATGAAGGCATGGTGGTACATGTCTTTAATCCCAGTACTTAGGAGACAGTGGCAAAAGGATCTCTGTGAGTTCAAGGCCAGCCTGGTCTATTGTGGTGGTTTGGGATCAGAATGTACACCATATGCTTAGGTATTTGAATACTTGGTCCCAGCTGGTGGAGAAGTTAGGGTGGATTTAGGAGATGTTGGAAGAATATATTAATAGGGGAAGACTTTGGAGCTTTAAAAGCCATGAGCCACACTCAGTTTGTTTTCTCTGCTTCTGGTTAATACTTTATCGTGTGACTTTTCACACTCCTTGTTATAAACTCACAAACTTCTGGAACCATAAGCCCAAATAAAGTCTCCTATAAGTTGCTTTGGTCAGGATGTTTTATCACAGCAATAGAGAAGAAGGTAATGCATGTTCACATCATGTCCCAGGACAGCCAGGACCATGCAGTGAGACCTCATCTCAAAAAGAAAAAGATGACATTTCATATTTCCATCAGGAATTACTCTGCATGCATATTTTTTTCTTCTTGTGTGCCATTGCCAGCCATTAATTATCACTAGCTAGATAAATTTATGTGGGGTATAAAAGAACGGACTGCTCACTCCTTCCTCTTTCATCACCGGGTTGGATGGAGTTTCCATCCAACAGGAACTTCCTCCATGAGCTATCAGGCTTCTCTGAGGCTGGAGAGGAGACTGTGGAACACCAGCTTCTTTCTGTTTCAAGTGAGACTTGGTGTTTTTATTTTTCAATTTATATCAAAGATTACTGATGACTTTTTCCTGTGAAAATATCATTACTATACCATTTATGTTGCATACATTTTTGTTCATTCGTGTATTGTTTCTGTAAATATTCAAATTGCCTCATCTTGGTTCAGTATGAATCTCAATACTTTGGTTGTTTCTTAGAGAGTCCCAGCAGTTTTTTTTTCTTTCTTAAAAACAGTTTCTTAATATTTTAGATGAGAAAGTTTTCACAGATAATGTTGTATATTTTCAAATTTTCATAGATCTGGAAACAGTTTCTTTTCTAAGCAGCCCTGGCTTCTCCAGGAAAGAGATCTAAAGAACATGATTTGGAGATGGGCATGCTTCTTGCTACTTATTTTCTGTCTTTTCAGTGTGCCAACCTATATATCACGAGTACATACTGATATTTCCAGCTCAAGTTGCAAATTACAGAGGCTTTATTTAACTTACTTAATTTTGTATCTTTTTATGCTATACTAAAACTTTGGGACCTAATGTTGTTACTTGCATTATAATAATACTTCTTCGTGTTATCCCACATTAAATAAATATCCCGTATTAAATATGTATGTGTTACAAGCGTAGTAACTTCAGAATAACAATGTCAGTATTACTAGTCATAATGTTACCCAAAATAGGACTTCTTTTTTCTTTAGTTTTTTTTTTCTCCTTGGGGTATGGATCACTAAGAACGTACAGGCATTTTGCATGTTTTAAAGTATTTGAAAGTAATTTACCAACGAATTGATATCAAGTACATTTTATAAAAACTGTTTTTAGAATTGCATGTTTACATTGGAATAAGCATTTCTAGAGACAAGTAACTTAGAAGGGGACTTTCCAAGAAGGGCTAAGGGGTAGGAGAGAGTAGAACAGATCATATGAACTAAGAGGGGAATATTGCTGATGAAAAGGTTATAGAGAAGAGGGTTTAGGAGGGCTAATTGAAACTAAGGATATGCGGGAAGTCTTATGTCTTATTATTTATAGGCTAATTAAAAATAAAATTAAAATGAAGTATACACTGTTAAAAAGAATCTGAACAGAACTGCTCCATATGAGTGGATAATTCTATTACAGAAACCATAGGTCATTAAATGAAAGTTTCAGTGCTCAGAGTGAGATGCTTCCCTATGAATTTAGCTAAGGGAGACCTCAGAGGTCCCTAGATAAATACAGACTCTTGCTATTATTTGCGATTCTCCACTACAAAATTACCAGATCCCGTTGGTGAAGATACCACATAACTTTGGATTCAGGATACAAGGAAACTAACTGGTGACTGAGTTGGAAACCCTTCTGCTGGCTAGCACTCATAGTGATAGAGTGTCAGAAAGTCTGTCTGGTAGCTGAAAAAGTCAACAACAATCTTATCCAGATTCAGACCTTGCATGATACAATATCAACCTGCCAAGCAAGCAAGATACGCCCACTTGTGAAACAGTGGTATGACTGTTAAGGCGATAACCAACTGCTTTCTGATGGGATCTGAGACCTGTTTCACTAGAGAGAAATCCTGACTGGTAATGTAAACCCAGCAAAATCTCCAAGGCTGGGAAGTCAGGAGAGTTTACCACTGATGTTTTATTAAGTGGACATGTTAAACTGCCTTTTAAATATTCATGTTTATTCCAATGTTGCTCTTAGCCTTGGTCAGAGAAGCTTCTTTAATACATTGGGTGGTGGTAAATGCAGAGACTCAAGAGGTCAAAGTAATGAAAACAAGTGACTACTGAGTGCTTTGTCCTGAAAGGTACATTTACACCACCTTTTCCCAGGACCATCAGGGAAGAGGAGGCAGAAGGAATACAAGAGCTGGAGGATGGGAAGAGGTGCAGAGAAATACTCTCTTTGAGCATGATATGGTTGTTCACATACATGAGTTCACAGAAGCTGTGGCTACTAGCACAGGATTTGAAGAAAACTTAGCCTGTCCATAATCCATAATGAGCTTACCCCATCTCCCCAAAAGGAGCAATTGACTGTTAAGTTTGATAGGGTAAGAGGATTCCTCAATGGTGAAGCCACTGGTAAGATGCCCTTGTTTATAATGCCTGACTCATGCGCATACAAGCAACTGTTTTAAATGCAGTGGGTCACAAGAATATATCAACAAACAAACATAAAAGAAAGAGAGGAGTTTGTTAAAAAGGAGATCAGCAGGAATGGAGAGGGAATAAGAGGGTAATAGGGGGTGAATATGATTAAAATACATTATATATGGTGCCCTAGCAGGAGATGAGAGAGCCTACAAGGCCATGTTCTTCCCCAAGAGCCTGTCTATAGGGGTGCCAGTCTTGACTAGCTCATCGGAGGAAGTCCTACCGTGACACTTCTTGGTTTGCCTCAACTTTGCCTGTTCAACTGCAAATAGCCTGTTCGTTAAACTAGCTTCAATTACCCAGTTTGAATGATGCCATCTGTTTCCCGCTGGGAGACTGTCTGATAAAGTTTCCAATCAAGAAAATAATAATGAGATTGTTAGTTGAAGAGGCACATTTTACCTCAATTCATTCCATCTTAAAATCTTAAACTTATGTAAATTTAAAGTACTGGAAAGCAAAGTACCTAGACCAGTAAATTATCTCCAAACACGAGTCACTCGATGAATGGATGAATGTTGCTTTAACTTCAGTGCCCTGGTGCCCTCAGCTTTTAACTGGGAATCAATACAGGAAGTATCATATATGATCTCCATTTCTGGATCTTCAATAAACACTGTTGAAAGCAGCATCCATTAGCATGGCCAGTGTCCCTGACGTGGTGGCATAGAACAAGTACAAGATTTGAAGTGAAGCAGTACAGACTGACTGGTCACAAGGTATTTCTCTTAGTTTCAATCTATTCTGCAAAAGAGAACAAACATACTTATAGATTTTTTTTTTTTTTTTTTGCGTAGCAATGCAAAAAGTGAGTTTTTTCAACTAAGCGCCATAAATATTCATGAATGCTATGAGTATATTAAATTTGTTTAAAAATTTAGCACAGGTAAAAGGTTTTCTGTACTAAAGAACTGTTGTGCTTTCTTCATTCTGAGGAAAATGAGTATATGACTCATTGGGAGTATTTTTTTTGCTTTAATTTATGAGGAATGTGTAATTAACCAAAATGTGTTATCACTAAGATTATTTTATTATGACTGTTGGTATATACATTTTTATTTACTTGCACATATTTTCTATTTATTCCCATTGAAGGTAATATTGTGCATATATGTGTACATATGTTTTATTTAAAGCATATAAATATGATTGTGGGAGAAGACAAGTTTTAAACAAATGAACACAACAATGAACCCCCGGAAAGAAAAATGTATTCATACTAGTGCATTCTAGATGAAGATTCATTGTTCTGAAGCACTTTTCTTTAATTCTCCACCAGGTAGTGTTTGTTGTGATGATTCTAGCCTCCAGGATTCACAATACATTATTTGAAAACCAGCAAGATTCACATATGCCTACCCATAAAAAAGAAAACAATGTCTTTTTATTATGTAGATACAGATGTTCTATGTATATAAATCTAGATGCAGCTCTAGATACACATTTTTATAGTTTGCTGGCACAAGAATAATAGGAAAGGGTGAGGGAAGAGAGGGTGAGTAGAGGGAGTAAGAATAGAAAGGATGGTGAAAGGCAGATCATCAGCCTCCTGCGGTTAGAGACAAGCCAACATCTTTTCATGGTCCTTTAATGGAGAAGCTAGAAATTGTAAACTTTGCCTCACCTGTTTCTGCCCAGTAATGTTCTTTTATTGGTTCCTGTTCACTATGCATCTCCGTTCATGGATATTTTATTTTACCTTTGTCAGGGCAGACCTTTAACTTCAATCCTCTGGGCCAATCCCAACATCTTTTAGGAGACTACTGCCTTCCTACAGGTTAAATGTGGTGCCATGAAACTGTCTCCTAGAAACAACAGGACTGGAGCTAACAACCACAAAAGCCAAATCTCATCAATTAGAATAAAGTAGTATTGTTGAACTATGTGACTATTATCTTATTGTAGGCAAAAAAAAAAAATATTTACAACTAGAGAAAAAATATAGATGTATGCAATGTTATAAAGAACATGTGAACAGTCTGAGACAGTTATAGAACAGTAGATTAAACCTACTTTCAGGTTAACAAAGATCTTGTTTTGTGCATAGTCAAGTATGACTAACCAGGGACAAGGCTCACTGTCCTACCTGAGATATCCTTTTGAAAGACACCTGCAGTACTATTGTGCTACAGAAAGCTGGAGTCCATTAGAGGCTCTGTCAATCAAGTGACTGATTCCTCCAGATATGGCTGCTGAATAAAGAAGGTACTTTCTGGTTTCAGACTGAAAGTCACGCTCCACCTATTTCAAGACCTGAGTTTTGAGAAAACAAGACACTAACCTAATCTATTTCCATCCTAAAAAAAGCATTTGCTTTTCAAAGCCTGGCTGTAGGAATTCTTTTGTTCAAGCAGAAGTCAGTTCTCATGAATAACTGAAAACCATTCTAGATTCCTTCACTGCTTCATCAGATGGTGGCTTAGAGAATATTAGTAGGGAAGCATGGTGCTAGTACCATATTTCAAAGAAAATTGTTGAAGTGTTTGTTTGCACATGTAAGCCCTCATATGCACGAATGTGTGTGTGTGTATGTGTATGTGTGTGTGGGTTTGTGCTACATGCATGTACATGTATGTGGTATACTAACCCATGTGTCTGGAGACAAAAGGTCAGTCTCAGACATCTTCCTTTATTGCTCTCTGCCTTATTCTTTGAAACAGGATCTCCCATTGAACCTGGAGCTCACTGTTTGTGCTAGTTCTCTGGTATCTGCCAGGTCACACCCTACATGGTCTTCTTACCAGTGCTTGGGTTACAGACATGTGCTACTTTGCATGACTTTTAAGTGGGTGCTGGAGAATTGAACTCAAGTTAATATATTTGTGTAGTATGCATTTTACTTACTAAGCCACCTCCCAGGGACATACTCTTACATTTCTAAAGACACAATGAAATCATACACACACACACACCACACATACACACATTCACACACACATACACACACACATTCACACATACACATTCACACACACACACACATTCACACATACACACACACACACACACACACACACACACACACACATTTCTGACTTCTGATTCACTAAAATTTCTCCTTGAATATGAATGATGAAAACTTTCACAGACTTTAGAAGTTGAATAACCTGCCCATCAACACCTCAATACCAATCATTTAAATTTAGGCATTAACCTTAGACTTCCTTTACTAAAACTATATATTGTCTATATTCATCTTCCTATGCATCTACCATTCTAGCTGACTGTTGACACCTTTTCAAAGTATGTTATGCATATTCCTTTCTAAATACTACTCCATGTACATCATTATGAAAGCCTGTTATTTAAATGATAGTTATTTTCTTTGGCTATAAAATTTACATAGAATAAAATGCACCAATCTTAATTGTATTTTTCTTGCTTGTCGGCTATGTATATTTGAACTCAAGCATGGACTAAGATGTACCACTTTACTATCACCAGTAGAAATATCCCTTTTCACTTTGCAGTCCCTGGCTTCCCTTAATGCTCTGGAGGTAACCCCTACTCTGTTTCCCAACACAGATGAGATCTGTTTGTTCTCAAATGTCTTATGGGGTCAAGTAGTAGACTTTTTTTTCACTAAATGATGGTATTCTGGGAATTGATGCAAACATGTACCTTCAATCCTCACATTTTATTTTTAACTAAGTATAGCATTATGAGTATACAAAATTGATTATCAATTTTCATGTAGTTTATCATAAATAAAGTTGACATAAATGTTACTGTATAACTTGCTTTCCTTTTGGATAAATTATTTGAGCTTCCGGGAATAAGGTGGATGTGTATACATTTAGTTTCATGAGAAAACATAGGATTGTTTTCTCCAAAAGTTGTGTTATTTTACTCCCATGAACACTATATAACACTATATAACACTATTTATACTCATCCATACCTTCTTTCATAACTGTTATTGTCAGTTTCTGTGATTGAAGTCATTGCCACGTGGGTACATGAAATCTCACTGCTGTTTTAAACTACATTTCTCAGTTGATTATGAATATTGATAAAGTCGATTGCTTGCTTATTACATATATGTAGTTTGTGAAATAATTATTGAGGTATTCTCCATGTCTTCATTGGACATTTGGATTCAATAGGGAGAACAGTGGGAGTCTCTCATGCATTCTGAATTCTCTTCTTTGTCAGATACTTGTTCTACAAACCTTTTCACCTGAGCTTAGTGTTGCCAGGTCCCTTCTGTGATGATTAATAGTGCTGTCAACTTGACAGGCTCTATGCTCCTCTAGGCATGCCTATAAAGAATTATCTAGAATAGATTATTGGAGGTGGAAATACCCATCTTAAGTGTCGGTAACACCATTCCATAGGGTGTTGGACAGAAGAAAAACAAGAAAGCAAGTTGAGAATTAGCATTTAAATTTCTCTGCTTCTTGACCTTAGATGCCATGTGACCAGTTGTCTTAAGAAATGCCCTTCTCACCTCCCCATCATGATGGGCCACATCCTTAAACTGTGAGTGGAGATACATTCATTTTCCTTAGGTTGCTTTTGTTAGGTATTTGGTCATAGCAATAAGAAAGTAACTTGTATACTTTTTGTAGTATATTTTACTCAATGTGACTGTATTTGATTGTTTTTGAATGTAGGAAAGGCATTTATCACAATGCAATAATTCCTGTAGGCTTGGTAGCCTTTACCATTTAGAGGAATTTTTTTTTTCAATTTAAGAAAAGAACTTTTCCCTTTAATCGTTAATGGGTAGTAGGTCTTAATTTTTGTTTATATTTTTGTTAATAATCATTGTGAAGATTGTTCTTTCATTATGTTAATTTGGAAAATTATACTACTTGAGGTTAACTATTAAAGCCAACCAACCATGAATCCTCGGGTTAATCCATAGGGAGGGTAGTGTGTTACACAGTTTTAAACCTTATAGAACTAAATTTATTAATATTTTACAAAGTAGTTTTTGTTTAATGCCCACGAGAATAATTGATGGCAAGTTTTAAAATTAAAGTTAGTCACAAAAAGCTAATACATATTTTCCTCTCTATTTTTAGAAAGAGCTGCATACAATATAGATTGCACTTAAATATCTGATAAAATATATTACTGTAGTTATCTGGGGAGGTTAATGGTAATAAGTTCAATTTTTATAGAAATAAGCAAATACAGTTATTTTGTTTCATTTTTCTGTAAATCTTCTTTTTAAAGAGAATAACCCACTTCATTTAAGCCAAATATATTGGCATAAAATTGCTACTTTATTCTTTTCTTATCCACTTATTTTCTTTCCCACATGCTTTGATGTTTCTTTCCTTCTTACTGATGTTAGTAATTTGACTTTTATTTTCTTTATTAGTCTAGCTACAGGCTATTAATTTTGATATTTTTTTCAAACAACAAATTTTCCCTTCATTAATTTAATGTATTGTTTGCTTCCTATTGCATTACTTTTTACTCTTCCTTTCTTTCTTTCTAGTTTCTTTGAACATTCATTACCTACATAAGAGATTAGATCTTGTTTTCCATTTTCTAAGGTTAGTGTGTAAAGTTAAAACTTTCACCTTGATACTGCATTAGACCCACACCACAAATTTTACTATATTGTGTTTTCACTGACATTCAAATCCAAATATTTTTAAATCAATTTTGTGATCCCACCCTCAATTTGTAGTTTATTCACTAGTGCATGGTGAAGTTTTAAACACTCATATTTTCTTAGTGTGAATGAATTATGATCCATCAACTGAGCTAGGATTGACTACAGTTCTCAGAATTTCATGTCTCCTATATTTTTGTACATTTTTGAGTTGATAGGGTGACTATAATAAAAGCAACTCCTGTTCTGTGGCTTGAATGGGGCACTGCTGACTTCACTGGCATGAAGCAATGTCTGGGCCTACAATGGCTCTGCTGTCTTCTGTGAATTCTCCTTTTCTGACTCATAGGTCAGGTGAATGCATTTAGCTCAATGATAAAACATCTAGTTTAAGAACTAGGTATGGAAGCCAATGGTAAAGCATGTTTTGAGTATGCATGAAGTCCTGGGGATAGTCATCAATATAAATAAAAAGAAATCCTGGCTCCTTTAAGACAATGTTATTACTAGATCAGAGGCATAGAGAATAGATATTTGTCAGCATAAGGTTTCAGCTTGCTTGTGGTCCTCCCCAACTGCCTACCTTATAGACCTCAATGTCCAACAAGAGACAACAGCCTTACAAGACTATCTAACTCCCACATTCGTATAAACTAATTCTCCACAAAAATTCATGCTTGATTATGAGATTTGGATATATATATGTGTGTGTATGTGTGTGTGTGTCTGTGTTTATATAGACATATATATGTATATATTTATAATATATCTACTATTTGAAACTTGAAAAACATATAGATATGTTATTATTAATCATTTTACATTGAATTTTATTATTATTTGATAACAAATTTATTGAGACATTTTATGATTTGGTAGTTGGTCGTTTTTTGTATTTGTCCCGTTAACTATTGAAAATATCACATATTAATAAAACATTCAGTTTTCTGCTTTATAAGCATTAAATAGGTAAAAATATCTGGTAAGCAGTATTCAGATCATTTATGTTGTCATTGTATTTTTTATTGCCTAGCTGTTTAATTAGTTTTCCACAGGGTGGAAATCTGATACTATGTAGAACTGTACATTTTACATCAAATTATATTAAATTTTGCTTTGATATTTTAAAGTTTTGTTGCTTGCCACACATGTACAAATGATCTTAATACCATTAGCTACCTAATAGTATATATGACTGAAAGGAGAAGGGAAAGCTAAGTGACTCACAGTTCCATCCTTCTCCTGGAGCCGCACCCAAATATTGAAACCTTTGGTTCCAATAGGACAGTGATAATTGTGCTGTCCTGTGCTGTCTGGCTCCTATGTTAACCTGTTCAGTTTAGAGAACTTGGATATTCAGCTAAACACTTGCACTGCTCACAGCTTCTTAGCTTTTTAAGCTGTGGGTCACAATTCCATGTGGGGTCATGCAATTGAAAGTGGGGCACAAAAAACTGATAACAACAAAGGGTTACCAATTGTACAACAGCCAACCATTAGGTCAAATTCAATTGTGTGGTAAATCCGAGGGAGCATCGTACCTTCCTGTGCTGTATCTTTTCACTCCTCCAAGGCCTTGGTTGTGAACACGCAACGTGCACACTTTATGCTGAGCACGGCATTATGCTGTGAAATGCTGACAGAGCTTTAAATGCCTCAGCTAAGATTCAAGACTATTGTATGTTAGGAAATGCAGAACCTTTACTCTATTCATAAAGTTTTCTGGTTTTATAGAACTGTAGTGGTTTAAATATAGAAAACAAATATTTTCATACTGTCATTCTCCAACAGGCAAGTATCAAATCAGCGTTTCCCTGAGTTTTATTGTGCTGGTTTGATCTTTACAGTTGCCAGTTGAGTAGTCAACTGGTACTTTATAAAAAAATTTTTAAATGATTTTGGCTTGAGATTGGGAAGGAATGTCTAACAATTTTAGTAACACCCTTAAGCATAAGCTTGTCATTTTATACCAGTGTTTATGTAGAATGGTGTTATATACATTGATGATTATAAAATCAAAACACTGAACAACTCTGAAAACCACTAAAGATATTCTATATTCCATAGTATTAAACATTCATCCAATATTCAATTCTTTATGCAAAAACGAATATGCAGACATCTCATCAATATGTAAATTTGCTTTAATCTTTAATAAATGGTATGTATATGTACACACACAAATATATATAAAATATATATATATATATAAAACAAATTTACCTTAAAATAAATTTCCTTGTGAGTTGTTAGCAGTGAGTGTTTGGTATGTATAGCTATTTTATGTAGCTATATACCCAGCATCATATAAGAATTTCTCAGACATAAGGAACTACAACTTGAGAAAGTTTAAGAATCGCTGCCCTAGTTAGTTCTGTAAACATGTTTTCCAGATGTTCTAAAAATTTGTCATCAGCTGATGCTGGGTAAAGAAGATTATCATAAGTATTCTGGTAGGCCTCACCCAATCAGGTCAAAGGCATTCAAAGCAAAACAGGTTTCTCTGGAGACTACCTTCCTATATATTGTACCTTCAAGGTCTTGTCCCAAACTTTCTAGTTTGGTAGCCTATTCCACAAATTTATCAACATCTTCATAGACATGTTTAGAAAGAACGTATAGGAGATAGCCATTTTCATTGGCTGTTGACATATGAAGAAAACATTCAATAGAGGTTATATTAGAATTTGGTATGGTTTGGAGGTTGAAGAGGAATTTTTAGGCAAAAATGAACAAAGGAAAATTTAAAACTAGGGACTGAAAGTGAGCCCGTGATAATCTTTCTGTGTCAAAGGAAAACTCTACACTATTCCTGGAACATCAAAGCAGGATAAAGAATAGCAAGAGATGGGAACAGAATAGAAGAACAAAGTTTGGTCACAAGTTTGCCTTGAGATTTGTCTCTGAGTTACCAGAAAACCCTATAATTTTAAAATAAGTTAGTGGTATACTTAAATCTATGTGATTTCTAGGATGATGAAATTTCCTCTGTGTAAATGGGCAACAATTTGGATGGACAACAGGCAGGGCTGACCATGCAGAATCATTCTGCTTATCACAATGCACAGGCTTGCAGTTTTGTCTGGATTTGTGACCTCTAGATTCAGTTTCAAGCCCCTTGACCAATATGATCTTCAGCCAAAGCCTCTGTTCTCCATCTGATAGAAATGCAGGGCAATAGGTTGATCCCAGAGCAGCCCAGAAGACTGGAAGAATGCTATTCAGGTTAAGTTCAAATAGCAAGCAGAGACAGCTAGAGTGAGAAGGTCACAGTGGTAGGTCTGGGCAAAGAAATTCTAGCATTTGGTTAGGTCAAGGTATCCGAGATAACGATGTTGGAGACCAAGTCACATAAGAGCAACCTCTGATACTAAAATAAAGGCAGCTCACCTTCTGCCCTCCATCACACTCCTAGCTCTGCATGGTGAGAGCAGTGTTCTAGAGAATGTGTCTGCAGTCAGGATTTCTAAGGTGTACTTTGCCTATTATAAAGAAAGCTGTAGAGCTCCCAGACTTCCTGGTCATTCTTACATTGCTCATTATCCAGAGTATTCCAGATGATATCGTAGGCATGGTGGAAATTATACCTGTAAATAAAGGTGCATACTTTCGTAAATTACAGGCAGTTTTATTTCCCAAATGAGAGTTAGGATGAAGTGGTACAATAAGAATAATTTGGACATGGAGTACTATGAGAGGAAAGAAAAGGACTTTATACAGGAAGTGATGAGGTTCAGATACTGTTACTCAGTAAGAGAAATAAAAGAGGAATCAACTTTTAGTTTGAGTCCCAATGAGATTTTTTTTTCTTCTCACCAAACGCAGTGTATTCTATCAGAGACTCTGAGTGGACCTGCCTTAGTGGGTAAGTAACAGTCATTTTGGTACATTTATTTTAGATAGCACACCCACATAGAAATTAATTGATAATACAGCCAAAGTAAACACTCAGTGGAGGCTTCAACAAAAGGTGACGTGGAGATTGACTTCTGTGGCTGAATGGCAAGTGGAAAGGTTACTAAGAGTACAAGGAGAGGAAAAAAAGATTGTTGACCATGCCAGAAGGGTAACAGGGAACAAAAGCCCCCTGGTCACCCCACTCCTCTCTGTCAGCACTTGAATGCTTTGTTGAGTCATTGACCTTGAATGGATACTAGTGTACCAGTCACTGACACATACTGCCAAATGACAAGCTTTTGGTCCAGCACTCTATGCTACTGTTTTCTGTGACTTTAGACAGCACACTTTCTGCTTTTCTGTGGTTGTGAAACACAAAGCCCCATATTCACCTCCTTTTCTTCCCATTGGCATCATTTTTCTGCTCACACTCCCTAAATCCTAACCCCAAACTTATTCTGCTGCTGTGATGCAAATGTTCCCAGTAAAATATCTGGAACTGTTTATCATAAACAAATGTGCCTATATTAACTACATGATAAATATAGATCCTAATATATCCTAGAATGTATTAATATATACTAATATATATTAATAATATATATAAGTAGATATACTAATTATAATTAGTACATAATATATTATATAATATATAATACAATATGCAATATATACACAATGTACATACAATATATAATAATATATGATATATTAATATATCCTAATATCCCGATATATACTCCTCTAAGACATGATTTTCTGCTTAGCCCTCTCAAATGGAAGCTTCTGATGTTTTCACATGGTTTCGTGTGTGGTGTCAGGAAGTAGGCTGGCTGGTTCCTTTGGTTCTCAGTACTGCCTCTTCATTTTTGTTCACTTCTCTTCTTGTGAAGGCCCTTATTCCTACAGTGTCTATACTGACTCAGTTTGTCTCCAATTGGATTCATGGTGGCTCCTCTTTATATACTGGGTGTTCTAGAACCTCATCAACTTCTATGTTATGAACAGAGTAATTTTACCTTCCATGCCCAGCTTTTAGCATCATCAGCTCCCAAAGCTTTCACCTTCACCCCGGTCCAGTTAAGTACTCATTCCATTTTATGATCATTTCTTAAGCCTTGTTATTATCATATGAAATGCTACTCTGACATAATTACTTTCTTCACATAGGTTAACTTCTAGGAACACCATCTTCATATATTCATCTTACCTTCAACAATTGCCTCTTTGATTTATCTCCAGTCCATCAGCTGTATTTTAATTTTTCATTTTTTTCTCTGTCAATTGGCCCCATAATGGGTCATCAAACTATTCTTTTATAAGTCCACATGGTTCTTTTTCTCTCCATCTTGTGACTACTTGGATATGAACTGAACTTTGCTTCAGCATTTTAATTTTGTTCCATTCCTGCACTTAAGTTACATAGAGTTTCTTTCTACGAGGGCCATGCAGATTGGCACATGCACGTGCGCAAACACACACTCATGCTCTCCAAACTACACCAACATAATCTGTGTCTTTATCAATTCCTGGCCACATCTTTCTTCTATTTCTCTTACCTTACACTCTTTTGCTAAATCTTCACTGGTGTCAAATGGCCTACTCACCATTCAGCCTTTGTAATCTTAGGAATGATCTTGTGCTTCTCAAGTTATAGAAAACTGAGGCTTTTTGATCCTGCTGCCTTCCTTATCAGCATTCTCAGCGAAAAAATTCCCATGTGCTTCTCAAAGACAGAGTTGTGCCTTAATCACAGTCAACCATTTATCTGAATCCTTGAGAACAGTCTACCCTATCTATGTTGATCTTGACTCTTCATCATGCTACCTGCTTCATGGATTACAACCGTATTCCTTCTCTTGACCTAACAAGTTTTCTCTTTTCTTTTAATATGTATGTATGTGGTATGTGACCATGTATATATGAATGTTAGCATGGGTAAGGGCACACATGTGGGTGGGAGCGGTGCACATACAATATGTGAGCATACATGCTGATGTCTGAAGTTGATGGTGTCTTCCTTGGTCACTCTCCGCTCTATTCATTGAATGTCTCAATGAACCCACAGATCATGGTTTCTGGCTAGTCTAGTTGGCCAACATGCCCAAGAAATTCCCTGTCTTTGCCTCCCACATGCTAACATTGCAGGTAGCCATCACATCTCTTCAGCTTTTAGGAGGGTTCTGGGGATCCCAACTCTTGCCCTCATACCATTATAAAAAGTACTTGCCTTTCCCACTGAACAACACTCCCTCTAAGCCTCAATAAACATTTCCAAGTGTTTCTTGAAAATCCTAAAAGCAATGAGGCCACCCATGCAATTTTATGTACCCATTTCTCATCTGTCTTCTCTTCTAAGACTTCCAAATGTCATGCAAGGATGCAAGACACGGGTCCTTCTTTTACCTTCCCCTTGCTCCCCAGGAAGAGCTAAAGCTACCATTAGTTTTCGGTTGTCGGGTACCTTGGATACTTCAAGCTAGCAATGCTAGCTGAGTAGTTTCATTTGATCCTTGGAGAAAATAAAAGGAAACTTATATTTGCATTCACTATGTAATTGATAGGATACTATATACCAAGTCAGGGCTGCAAACAAGTTTTATACAGTCCTCATTTCAAGGCAAAGGTTTAGTCCTAGTCGATTCGTCTTTTTATTGCCTATAGTTAAAGTCCATCTCTAGGTAGAAGTTATCTCTGGGCATGGAAGGAGAAAGACATGGAGCCTGGGAGGTATGGAAAGGGTTGTCTACCCATGTCTTTCATAGTTATTGAGTTGTATAATGCCACAGACATTGGTCTTTCTTTAGTTTAGCTAGCCCTTCATGCTTCTGGCATTTGTTTTCTTCTTATAGATGCTTTTTAGTTTAAAGCTCAACTATAAATAACCACTGTGGTAGCTCCAATGCCTGCAGAAAAGTTATCCAGGGAGATATAATTCGAGAAAAAGAAAAATTTGGCATCTAGGCCCATCTGTTGGATAGAGAAAGCAGTGGAAATATATGGTTGAGTTGCCAGGAATACGCCCTTTTCCATAATCAACAAGTTGACCAAGAGCTTGGCTTGGATTTACTAGAGCACTCTATTTCAAAACAAGAACTGGATTTCTAACTAAATTCAAGGAGAGGACGGGGGAGAGATTTTGAGTACTCTCAGAGAGTCTTCTATCCATCCCATGCCTGCTCATGAACTTCAATGAAGTGAATCAAATTTTTTATATGATTATTTATTTATTCTTCTTTAAAAACTAGTGGAAGCAGACAGAGTTGATTGGGTAATGCCTAGATGCCTGGGTACCAATCAACAGAGAACAAAACCTTCTGTGGTTTTTCTTGTTCACATGAAACGAAATTCCAACTACAGATTCCAAATGCATAGATTCATTCTTGGTGCCTGTACCTTGTGCTCTGTAACTCCTTGTTATAATTAGGGTTTCTATTTATGTGATAAAATTCCATGACCAATGGCAACTTGGCCATAAGGGTAGTCAGGACAGGAACTCAAGGCAGAAACCTAGAGGCAGGAACCACAGCAGAAGTTGTGGAGTAACACAGTTTACTGGCTTGCTTCTCATAGCTTACTCAGTCTGCTTTCTTAGAGCACTCAGGACTACCGGTTCAGGGATGGCACTGTCCACAGTGGTTTCGGCTCTCCCACTAGGATCATCAGACAAGGAAATGCTCAACAGGCTTGCCTATAAGGCAATCTGGTGGAGGCACTTTCTCATCTAAGGTTCCATTTTCCTAAGTGATTAGCTTGTGTCAAGTTGACATAAAAGTAGCCAACATAGCTCCTCAACTGAAAAATGCTGTCAGCTCCATTTTTCTTCTGCATCCCCAATCCAACCACTCTTCCTCAATCTAGCATCTATTAGTCAGGTCTTAGCCACCATCGCTGCTACACTGCTGCAAAATCCTGTGTCCTTTGAGGAGCTATGGTGATCTTCTCAGAACACATCCGATCCCTTCACTTTTCTTCTTTGAGCTCTCCATAGATTCCTTCTCCTTTAAAATGGAAGTCAACACTTCCCAGCAGCAAACAGCCCGGCCTTATGTAATGTCTGATCTACTTCCTCTCCTACTGGTCTCTTACATAGCTGTAGCCACACTGACTGTTGGCTTATTATTTAAACATTCTAGCCAGGCTCCTACCACAGGTCCTTTGCATCTGCTACTAATCTCTACCTGCAATTGTTTCCCCCTAGAGGTCAGGCAGTTTTCATCCATCACTTTTTTTTTATATTTTAGTTCAAAATTCCACCTCAGTGAGACTTTTCTACCATCTCTTTCTCCATCAAGGCTTCCCAGTCTTTAACTTTGCTGCATTTTTCTCCATAGCCCTCCTCTCCATCTGGCATATGTATTTTACTTATTAAACATAGTTCCCAAGAGAATGCTAATTATCACAAAGACAGGTTCTGTTTTGTTTCTGTACCCCTAATGCCCACAGCACCTGAAACAGAGAAGCCACAAATCAACCACTTATTTAACGAATGTGTCCTCTGAGGATAGGAAGGGATACAACATTCAGTGTGCACGGTGAATTGCAAATGTTCAACAGACATCCATGCCTGTCTTTATTCATGCTGTCTCACAGTGATCACAATATTTTTCATAGTAATTGTTTGGAATCTCATCTTGTTATAAGAACATAAGTAGATTCAAAGAAATTTATCTTCATTTATGGTGAAGAACACATCACTTATATAATTAAAGGCCATCCCAAATATACTTGGATATGTTTAATAATTAAATATTTAATGCTTGTATGTGCATTCAAGACATGTGGGTGGTAGTAGAGACATGCTAAAAGCTCACATTTACAGATTTAATAGGATGTGGGGAGAAAACTATGGTGAGTCTCCTCTGTGTTAAGACAAAAAGGACCTAGCTCAGCTTAGATCCTTAGCCTACATTTGACTAGCTGTGTTCCTTAGAGGCAGGAAATTTTAGGTCTTCATAGTTTTATGTCTAGAAGCTGGGGATATAAAATTTCCCTTCTTGGGCTATTTAAGGAATATATATACATACACATACATACATACATACATACATACACACACACACACACACACACACACACATATATACATATATATATATAAAGAGATGTATCCTGGAGCTCAGGTGATAGAAGTTAACAATGCAGACTAAACTCCATTAACCAAAAATCTAGTCCTGAATCTGTTTCCACTTATCTGTAAAGAAGTAAAGTGAAGTGTGTTCATTTGAGCACTTTGTGCATGTGTGGGTGTGTGCAGCATGTGTGTGTGTACGAGTGTGTGTGTGTGTATTTGTGTGTGTGTGTGTGTGTGTGTGAGAGAGAGAGAGAGAGAGAGAGAGAGAGAGAGAGAGAGAGAATGAAAGAGAGAAAGAGAGAGGTAAATCTACCCCCACTCTGTAGAAAAAGTCACTGCTGCATGCTGAAAGTTTACTTCAAGCCAGATGCTAATTCTCTCTTAATATATGTAACAGTCAAAGGAGATACATCTTGCTTTCAAATTGTAAATACAGAAACCAAGGATCAAGACATTAAACTTGCATATCTTAAGCAGCTGGCCGAGCCCAAACTTTGACATTATGTACTGACCCATCCCACTATGCCATCTAATATACTAAATAAGGGAACTGGAATCATCTGGAAGGCTTGCCTGGCTATTCTGGAGATAGCCTGGCACTTGGTCCCCTGGTTTATTTCCTTGGAGACTATAAGCACCTGTAAGTAGCAACTCTGTGCGATGCTTCCTTGTCCTGATTAAATGTTGGGTACTGCATACAGTAGGAAGGAAAAGGCCTGGGTTTTAATTAAAAGACAGGGTTACTATGTCCCTGCTGTGCACTGAAAACAAGCCTCTGCAGGTCACACCAGAACAGTATCTGGGCATCAGGACATCTGTTCTGTGTGAAAGCCTGTCATGATGTAGTCTGCAGACCAACCAAACACCAACCTCCGTCAAGTCTTCTAGGCAAGCTTAACAGTTCCCACTAAGTCCACACACTAAACCTAAGCAGATTATGTAGATTACCACACCCTTTGTGAACCTAACTAACAGTCTAAATGCAAACGAATCTATTTTAGTTCAGTTTTTGGACATAGAATTTATATATAATATCAACTATTATGAAAAATAAGCACAAAAGCTAGTGTGTACAAAGACTATTAGCTCCTATATTGTCCCTCCCCCATTTCATTTCTTTCTTCTCACAGCCTGTGTTCAAAGCTAGGTGTAATGATCTTCCTTTCACACTGGAGTGCAACAAGTCTCAGAGAGGTTGTGTACTTGCCCCAAGAGCACACATGACATTGTAAACTTGTATGCTGGGTGTCTGCTTTGGGCCATGTGCTCTATTGAACTTGTCACTTGCATTTGTAAAATAATAATAATAATAACATGCAGAGTGATCTTATAGCACAGAGAAAATTGTCTTGCATACATTTCATATGCAAAAAAGAGATCTTTGACCTTCTCAAGGTAGCACAGTCTCTCAAACCTGAAGCCCAAACTAGTACACACTCATCTTTCTGTGATTCCCACTGTGGTCCAGTCTATAGCAAGACAATCCCAGCTCTCACATTCTGGCTTCATGGGCGGTAGATACCTGGAGACTGGTGATTCCTTTTCTTGAATTGGACTCCTTGAATTGTTACCTCTTAGTTGGACCGAATCCTCCATTTTGAAAGTTCTTGAATACCATCATGTCTTCACCCAGCTTGAGTGGAATTCCCATTATTGCTTCCTCACAGAATAAATGCCCCCATTTACTCTTGTTCTAATATGACACCTTCTCAAATACAGTTGTCATTATATCACCCCAGTGTAAGACAGTGAATGGGTCCTGTTCCCAACTGTTTGAACTGCAACTTTGCAGTCTGCTCTTTTGCTTAACCATCTCAGTGGAGAATCTACTTCTTTCAAACACTCTCTTTATTAGTACTTTCCTTCTTTCCAAAACAAGTCTTTTCTCACTGGCCCAGGTAAAGTCACCTGCCTTCATGCAAGCCATTCTAGACAATTATTGGTCTAATATTAGAGCAATAATATTATTTATTTTTAATTGTTTTGACATTATAGGCTTCTTACCATTCCACATAATAAGGGCAAAAGAAAAACCCTAAAGAAAAGATCAAAATAACAATTTGTCACAAGGAAAGCTAGCTCAACCCATATAAATACATTAACACTACAAAATAAAAATTAAATGAAGGATACTAATAAATCATGTGCCGGTGTGTATGGTGTCACACAAACATATTCCAAAGTTAAAACACACCTTGTTCTCTCTCCATTTTTAGAAGGTTCAATGAATATTTCATTAGTAATCAGCAGCTGCTAAAACATAAGGACTTGGTCTCTTACTCCCCTGTCCCACTTATACTCAGGATCAAGAGCATACGGGATCTACCGTGTGTTTTTTTCTTAGTTTGTCATCTCTTTTGAGATGAATAAGCTCCCCCAGAGCAGAGACAGCATCCTGTTCTTCCTCTGCATTCCCTGCAGACCTTAACGAGGCCAGAGCTACTCGCAGGAGAGAGGACAGACAGTGTAAGTAAGCACTTATATAATCAAGGCAACCTAAAATATTACAGGCAATGTATTTGGAGGGACAATTACCTCTTGGGTGAAATAAGAGTGGCCCAATCTATTCAGTCCTAGCTCTGTGGAATGCAGTCCTCCAGCCTGACCCTTTTGTGACCTCCAACTTCACAGAGCACAGATCCTGTTGATCACGGGAGCCTACCTCACTTATCTTTCTGGCAAATCATGTCAGTCACTGTTCCCACCATCTTCCCAGGGAAGGCAGGCAAGATTGCCTTAAATGAGGCACATCAAAGCAAGACATAGCTCTAACCTCAGTAATCAGTTTGTATTCTCTGATGGAACAAGCAGGTCTATTTTCCGGAGAGTCTTGAGTCTGTGTCTTTGCATAGCGAGAAAGACATTCAGCCAAAAAAATTCACACACCACATAGAACTCCTAGGAGTGTGTGGGAGCCCACAGATTATGTCAGCCAATTAAACATTTAATGACACCATCTTTGACTGCAGCTAGTACTTGCCCCTCACCAAAGTCTTTATTCAGGGGTCATGATGTTTGTGAACATGTTGAACACTCACCGTTTCTAACTCTTTACCTCTGATACTGTCTGTTGGATTAATGGGTGCGCATTCCAGTTCATGTCCTCCCCACTTTTGCTCCCTCCTTTAAAAAAAAGATTTTTATTATCATGTGTTAATTATACCTAATAATGGGTTTCACTGGGACATTTCCCTACTGTACACAACGTAGTTTGATCATGCACAGCCTCCATTGCCCTTTCTTGCTGTCTCCCCACTTCTGAGGTTCCATTTCCCTTCCCTGTCTACTTTTCTCTTCTACTTCCCTGTCTTATCTTTTATTTTTATGAACCAATGAGCTTAGTTAGTGTTACTTGGAGAAACGTGAGTGAGAGCTTATTTCCTGGAGCAGAAGCACCTCAGCAATGGCTCCAACACTGAAGAAAATGTGTCTCCCTCCTCTAGCAAACACTGACTCCTCACAAACCTCAGGCAGGCCTCATGAGTGTGGCCCCGCTCCACGATGCTGATAGTCCCAACCCCACGCAGGTCCTGCATAAGAGATCACAGAGGCTGCGAGTTCAATAGTACAGTGGCCCAGTCACATGTGGGTCTCACGTAAGTAAGCATTGAGAGCTCGAATTCAAGAATACAGTAGCCAAGGCATTCCGTGACTTCTGGATTCGACATTCTTTCCCTGAGCCTTGGCATGAGCGGTGGGGAGGGGAATATAGATATCCCATTTCAGGCTGAACATTACGTGGTCACTTGTTCTCAGCACATTGACCAGTTACGAATCCCTTCATTAACCATTGTCCCCAGCAAAAACTTCTCTGTCCGGCTACCTCTTGAATGACAACAGTTATCTCAAGTTGTTGCTTACTATTTATACTCCCTTTTAGCTATAATATGCCTGCTCTCAACAAGCTAGAGAACCTAGCTTCTGCTCTTCACCTGGGCTTGCAGGATAGATGAGAAGAATGTGTGGTTTAGATTCGCTGCACATTGAAACCATAGATGGCAATACAACTTCAGTTCTGGTTTGAATGAGACTCGATCATATGTGTGTGTGTGTGTGTGTGTGTGTGTGTGTGTGTGTTTGCTTAGCATATATAGTATATGCACACACATATATATGTATACACTAAGCACATAAAGACTATCTGATGTTACCTTCACAACAACCCAATGAACTGGGTTTATTAACTCCCTGTAACAGATAAGCAAATTGGAAACTCCAACAAAATCAAGTTTTTTGCCTTATGGAGCAGCTATGTAAAGACAGAGGTAGACTTCCTACCCTAGTGTGTGCAATTCTGGGTATTCTACTTTTTCTCTAGACCTTGATGTTATATGATGTAGCAAGTTATTCCCCCCAGATGCGCAGAAGATGCTAGTCTGACAAAGGAATGAGCCTCAAACCTCTTCGTTGTCCACACATGCCAAGCCCAGAGAGATCAATGGGTCTGCCAGTACAAAGGCTCCAGGAGGAACAATTGCCTTCAGAATTGATTCAGGCAGAAGCTGGTTTAGATTCACTGCACATTGAAACCATAGATGGCAATACAACTTCAGTTATGTTTGAGTGAGACCTGATCTAGGTGAGATTTTACTCAGCTAGCCTAGCCATAGCTAGTCATAGGAGAGTGGCTGTGCATAGAAGGGAGGTCACTGGTACAAACACACAGCACAGTGCCTGGCCACCAGCTGGGACCTCACACACCTTCACTTAACTTCTGCCATTCAGATGGAATCACTCATCCAGAACCCAGGCTGCCAGCAAGTCTATCCCTATAAAATCAGCTCTCAGGTTGACCGAGAAGGGTGATGTCTAAGAGATTGGCTAACCTGTCACCTGTGGGACAGTTACAGGGTGAACCACAAAGTGGCAGGAATTTTCCACTCTTAGCCATTTCAGTACCACAGTGCAGTGTGAGAGCTTAAAGTAAAAGACCGGCAGCTTCTAGTGGAAACAGTTTGTTACAATTGCCCTCCGTAAAGCATTTGTTTCCACAGCAGACTGCACTGGGCAGCTGGGGAACTGAGAAGAAACAGGTCGACCTGGGATTTACAGATCCATGTTTCTTACTTATGTCTTTCAGTCAGAGGCCAAACAGATTCATGTTTTCCTCTCACACAAACTGCCTTTGTTCCCTTTCTCTGAGAGCCTGAACCTGTCAGGCTCTCGACTATCTGAAATATCTGACTACTCCCCAGGAAACCTCAAGAAGGAAAGCATAGCTCCCACAGACAAACTCCCAAAGACAAGTTCCTTGTGTAAGGAATTAAGCCGGGAAACTTAGAAACCTGGCTGGCAAGCACAGCTTCAAGGAGAGAGTTGAAAGAGGTGGGCATTGTGCCTTATTTTAACATCACTGCCCTGTGGCTCCTGTGAGAAAGTATCCATTGATCCATCCATCTCATTCTGCCATGTTTTGAAAAGAATGGCATCCTTTAAAGTGAGAAGCATGTGGTCTGGGAGACAGACACAATATATTAATGAGAGAAAAATGGGTGCTGATGGGAGAGGAGTAAGAGTCATCAGGGGTGTCACAAGGGCAAGGTTTGGAATGTGGTATGCGATGACAAGTTACAACCAGCTCTCCCATAGCTAAACAGCCTTGGACAAATGACGTGGCCTCTCTGAACCTTGGCTTCATAGTCCTTTCCTATAAAACCAAGCAGAATAATTCCTATGGGAAAAACATTTATGTGAGTTATTGGACACTTAGTTTCAAATCTCATAAAAATTCAACAATTCAAACAGACTTATTTATTTGTCCTATGTAAACTCAGATTCCCAACACAAAGCTCACCGTACCAAGGACACATTGCAATGGGGGAAAAAAAAGGTTGTTTTGCCTCCGAAGTTTCTGGTTTGAAACACATTGTGGGGAGCAGGTGGCACCATGCGACTAGCAGGGCCATTTTGAGGGATAACATTCAGATTTTGTCCTTTCAGGTGATTTCTTTCTATTTTAACTGGGAAGCATGCAGCAAGCAAAGTATTTTTTATCCAAATAAGAGGCCGATTATGCTTCATAATATCTGAATCTGTTTTCCTATAGAATCTTTTTTTTTGTGCTCCGTCACATTTGAGAGTCACTAATGTGTTTGTTTTTCCCCTCCTTCCACAAAAAAAAAAAAAATGGGATATATTATTGGCATGCAAAAAAGTGACCTTTTGACATGAAGGTAACATGCTTTTACTCTTAAGAGTGCCAGCTGCCAAAAATGTAAAAATCCTAATTAAAGAACATCTGTCATGTTTTTAGGAAATAGAGAAAATCTTCCAAATACCTCCATTTCTCCCCAAAGCAAAGACAACTTTCTCTTCCAAGCTTCAGAGAGGGTAAGGACCGGGTTAGGAGGGAACGGTGGCCAGTCTGTCCATGCCACTCTACAAGGACACACATGGCTGGGTGAGATGTGCAAATGGTGAGTTCCCTTGAACCTTCTTCTCATTTCTTTAAGGGGCCTTTCTTATCAACTTGTGGTGAAGATCGAACAAATGACACAAACAAAACCAAAACTCCTTGTAGTAGAGGAAAATAAGGGATGGCCCGACCTGGGGCTGATGAGCAGACCATGATAAAACAGACAGTGAAGGGGCCACGTGGGATCATTGGTGGACTGCAAATAAACAGGCTGTAGGGATCATAGGCTCAATCATGCTCCTTTGTGAGAATCCAGAACTGTCAAGCAGCACAGCCTATACAGAGTAGCAGGTGACTTGATCAAGGCTTCAAGGGTCGCTATTGCTTTGGGGAGAAATGCAATATGATCCTGTAGGAACAAGATGCCAATAACAAGCCACTAAAACTACTAGATAAGGCTTGGAGAGATGGCCCCGTGGTTAAGAGCACATATTGCTCTTCCAGGGAACCGGAGTTGGTTCCTAACACCCATGTCATGTGACTTTCAACCAATTGTAACTCCAGCTGCAAGGCAATTTATGCCATATTCTGGCCTCCATAGGCACCCAAACACACTCCCACACACACATATAAATACCCATAAATAAAAATAAATCTTTAAAATTTCAAGGCAAACCTGGAAAATTCTAAACTACATGAAGTTCTTCTTAAATAGATGTTAGAGATTAGAGGGTTGGTTCTACTGTCCCAAAAGAATGCAGAAAGGCAAAATCTGCTAAATGTGATGAACATTGATTTCATGTCATTTTAATGAACTCTTAAATATTTTGACTGTTCACAATTATCAGAGTAAGTTTTTTTGTTGTTTTTGCTGTTGTCATTTTTGCTTTTTGTTTTTCACACATAACACTGTTTCTGCTAGGGAAATAATGTGTTAGAGGGTGTTTGCCATTATTTGTTCAATGCTTTGGTTTTCTTCAGCTCTTTCATTTGAATTTTATTCGAATAGTCTACTCTAGACCACTATTTCTCCAAAGATGCTGAGAATTGCTTACCTCAGAAATCCATAGGTGTTTTTACTTGAGCCTAATCAGGACTCCCAGAAATTCCAAGGCAAGTCTAGTTAAAGATCACATCAGCCCTTGAAAGATACAATGAAGACAAAATAAGAGAGTAAAAGGCATAGCAAATCACACACACACACACACACACACACACACACACACACACACACATACACACACACACACACACACATACACACACACACACACACACACACAACATATAACATAATATACACATATACACATATATGTAGCCATACTCACGCATGAGACATATATGCATGCACGTACACTAACACATAATAGCAGTGACATAGAGATCAGGCCAAGATTTATTTGTGAAACTGAAGGATTCTGAGTCTTCTCACTTTGGAGTTTTTGCACGTGTTGAAACTCACATTATAAGCTTCCCTGTCAAGGCAAAGATTATTTGAGAAAGCAATGAGCATAAACAATAAAACTAAGTGTTTAGACTCCGAAAATTTAAAAAAAAAAAATGTATGTCTCTAATGTTAGGACTGGGCAAGGAGAAACTTAGGAAGAAAACAGTTAGAGAGGCCACCCATGATGACACATCTGGAGAGGCAATGTCCGAGGATGGGAGACATAAGGTCTAGCCAAGAAGATGCTGAACAATGAGATCGTGTGAGAAAGGGTGTGGAAGTCAGAGGATTAAGGCAGCAGGACACCCACAATAGCTTCTGCTGTGGTCAGTACTATTGCGATGTACAGTGAATGTTAAACCTTTTTTTTTTGTTTGTTTGTTTTGTTTTTTCGGAACTGTGTCTTCAGCAGAAAAAACAGGGTACACGCTTACTACAATGATTATTGTTTTGTGAAGCAGGTGGAGTAAGTGAGGGGTGCAGTGGCTGAGAATTCCGTGTTAAGTTTCTTTCTAACCATCTTATTTGGTGTTCTCCTCAGTTTAGCCATCAAGAGAGATGAGCAGAAACATGTCACATTCAGGAAACGCATGGAGGTTAAATAGCCCACCGCCATCTGTCCCTGATTAGGAGTGATAGGTGGGGTAGAGCAGCTATGAAAGCTTTTCCCTAGAATGGGTTATGAATTCACTCATTTGACATGGCTGAGAGCAGATCTCCTGCCTGGGTCATTGTCCTTCCTCAAGGTCCTTTGATGCTTAAAGAAGGAATGTGCCATTCCAGAGATAGCAATGAACCATGGAGAAATTGGAAGTCTGAAGGATAAAGACATTTCAAAAACACTTTTTGGATTGATGAACAAAGGAGACATTCTGTCTTGTACACTACCAGGTATCTAATAACATGGCACAAACTCAAGCAAGAGGTAGGTTGGGGCCTTGGAACCAGAATCCACCAATAGTCAGCCTGTCTCTACCCTCTCTTTCTCAGGAATTCTTCCTGCATATTCATTCTTTGTGGGTCACCAGTGCCTACCACTCAGGCCGTAGATCAAGTATGGCTGACTGCAAAGAGCCTTTCTGGTTCTGTACAGTTAAATAATGTTTCCCTCTCATCTCGATTCTTGTTGATTTTGCTGCTGCCATGGCCCACGTGGCACTTTCATTAACCTCTGCAGTATTTCACAGCTGAGATCTGAAGCTGACTGCCTTGGGTTCATAATCTGTTGTTTATGTTACAATTTCTTTATTTGTAAAATGAAATGAAACCAGAACCTATCTTACAAGGTTATTACGAAGACAAAGGGAAAGAACTTTGTGAAGTGCCCAGGGTGCTGCAGGGGTTGCCACAGTAGAAATGACTATAACAGGTGGTCTAAATGGTACATCTCAGCTACCTCCCTGATACAGGGCCTATGTATCAGGGCACAGCAACATGATATGTAATGAGCATAGCATTCCGCATATTAGTACATGTTTGGGATTAAGGGTAGAAGCTTGGGCATTAGGCAGTGGAGAGGTGAGTCAGGTTAGACCAGGCAGCAGGATTATTCTCTAGAGTATCCTCTGTCCAAGCAAACAGGTGTTCTATTAGCAGAGCCAAATGGATTGGCCAGATTCTGACAAATAACATTTCCATGAAGTCATTGGCTAATGGTAAGAGGAACAGTGAGAGGGCCTAGAAAGAAAGACTCACTATGAGTTCTTTAAAATGATCTACTGAAAGTTGCTAGGAAAAGGGAAATTATACTTTTGGGGGGATGTGGCCACTGATAACTTTCCCATTCTCTCTCTCTCTCTCTCTCTCTCTCTCTCTCTCTCTCTCTCTCTCTGACACACACACACACACATACACACAGAGAATAGATTAGCTTAGACTACAGATAGATGACAGATAGACAGACAGATAGATGATAGATGGACAGACAGACACACAAATAAGCAGACAAATAGTAGATGAATAGATAAAGGAGACAAAGCTAGAAGGGGATGTGTTGGTGTTGAGGAGGATATAAGGGGAGGTCGAACAGGGTATAGGAGTGAATGCAACCATATTTAATTGCATATATGCATGAAATTCTCAAGAATAAGAACATTTTTTCAAAAAAAATACCCTTAAAAATGATTTCTTCAAGACCCATACAATAGTATGAAAACAGTTTGTAAGGCCAAGCACATAGTAATATCTACAGTACTGTGACCACATAGGCTGAGTCTTGTGTTTAGAAAGAAGTAGATAAATATCCTGTCTCAACTTATGGCTGATTACTTGGATTACCTATATAATGGGGGACTCATAACTGAAGCTCTAGTTGTGTTGAAGCTTTAGCAATAGATAGTCAACTGTTGTATACATAGCTCACATTCAACAATTGGCATCATTATTATGAATGTAATGAACAGGCTACTGAGCAGCCACTGAGCAGATTCAGTCTTGAGTCTTAGAAATAATGACTGATTTAGTTTCTTTACATTTTTAATTGGATATTTTATTTATTTACATTTCAGATGCTATCCCCTTTCCCCATTCTCTCCCCCATTGACCCTCTATCTCATCCCTCTTCCTCCTTTTTGCTTTTATACCATTTTAATTACATGCAAGTATTAAAGTCAGGTCTAGGTTGAGGAACTAGCAATACAATAGATGCAGATAGTTAAGAAATAAGCAAGAAAATAAACACAAATAGTCAAAGAACAAGCAAAGCAATAAACAAAGTCCTGTGGTCACTCCCATGATCACTGTTTCTAAGGGCTTATCAGGATGACCAAAATATCTGAGCCTACTTCCCTGTCCTAGCCCAAAGTCATTTTCATGCCTGGAGCCTATTTCTTTGTTCCAGCCTAAGATTTAGATTCCTGCCTGAAATTACTTCTTTGTTCTAGCCTAATGTCAGATTCCTGCCTGAAGCCCATTTCCTTGTCCTTGGCCAATGTCATATTCCTGCCAAGCAATCCATTTCCTTCTCCTAGGCCAATGTCAGATTCCTGCCAAGCAGCCCCCAAAGCTCTCCACATCTCCCTCTTTTTTATTTCATAAGCAAGACAGAGCCTGTCTTAGGTCGTTTTCTATTGCTGTGAAGAAACACTATAACCAAGGCAACTTCCATAAGAAAGCTATTGATTGGGAGCTTGCTTACTGTTCCAGAGGATCAGTGAATGATCACCATGGCAGGAAGCGTGACAGCATGGCAGACAGGCAGGCATAGCACTGAGGCAGTAGTTGAGTATTTACATTTTATCAGCAAGCTGGAGGCAGAGAAAGAGAAAAACTGGGCTTGGCATGGCCTTTGGACACCTCAAAGCCACCCTCAGAGATACACCCCCTCAACAAGAGCATTCCTCCTAATCCTTCCCAAGAGAGTTCCACCAACTAAGGACCAAGCATTCTAGTATATAAACTAATGGGCCGTGCTTCTTTACAGCACCACAGTAAGTTTGATGCAACATGGGGTTCTGGTGGACTGCATGAGCATGAACTCCAGAAGGACATGAGCAAGAATGGAAAAGGTAAAAGCAGGGTCTTCAGCTCAGCTCTTCTTCTTGACTATTTTTGCATGCAAATTGACCATGCAAATATCCTTTGATCCGTTTCCAAAGGAGCACCTCACCTTCATTACTGCAGTCACCCAGCCAGAAAGCATAATCCCATGGAGCCTCCTCTGAAGGTGGATGAAGCTGGGGGCTGGGACAAGGAGAGGGCTGAGAGAGAGAGAGTCAGGCCAATAAAAAGTAGAGATATTTAGGGAATGAGAGGTGCTTCAGTTGAAGTGATATCATTCCATAACAGCTTGCTGAAAAAATGAAAAAAAAAATCACTCAATACACTTTGCCAAACAGCTGCTTTGATTGATTTTTTTAAAGCCGAAAACAACCAAGTTGTGCTTTAAATTTGTCAAAGGTTGTAGCTGAAGCCACAGACCATGTTGTTTTTTAACAAATGATGGGTGGTTTGGCCATAGTGGCAATTAGGAATCTCGAGGGGAAAGAGATGGAAATAAAAATTTTCTGAAGCTGCTCCCTCTATGTGGGAGGTTCTTACATTCTTTATGACTTACAAAGAACTGAATTCATAGGCACAGGCAAGGAGGGCTCTCCAAAGAGTACAGGAGAATTATATACAAGACCTGGGGCCTGAAGAGATGGTTAGGTCTGCAAAATGTTTGCTATGTAAATAGAAGGACCTGAGTTCAAACCCCAACACATGTAATTTAAAAAAAAAAAGTCATGTGTGTTTGTACATGCTCTTAAGCTGGGCACTAAGAAAGAAAAGGCAGGCAGATTTCTGGGGATCACTGGCCATCCAGCATCATCTAATGCATGGGTTTTCAACCTAGGCATTGCAACCCCTCTGGGTTGGGGGGAGGTGTCAAAGGACTTTTTCATAAGGTTCGCATATTATATCCTGTACATCAGATGTTTATATTATGATCCATTACAGTAGAAAAATTATAGTTATAAAGTAACAATGAAAATAATTGTATGGTTGGGGGTCACTACAGCATTAGGAAGGTTGAGAACCATTGAGTTAAAGGCTTTAGTTCCCAGCCAGGGAAAGATCTTGCCTAAAAAAAAAAAAAAAAAAAAAAAGGTAGTGCCCAAGAAACAATTTCCAAAGTTGTCTTCTGACCTCACCTTCAAGTGCTCATCACACACACAGACACACACAGACACACACAGACACACACAGACACACAGACACACACAAAGAATAACAAGTCAGTTGTTTTTCTTTTCTTCCCCAGTAACCTGACTATACTCAATTGTGAATAGAATATTGAGGACTAGCCCTCTAATAAAATCAGGCTTTTATTTCACGTTTTAATTCTTGAAGGGTTTTTGAGCCTTTCCTTTCTAAAACACACAGAGCCATGATAGGAATTATCCAGAGACAAAGAGACAATTTGAAGTTGTTTCCTGGGTTGGTAAGTCTTCACCTGCAGATTTAAAAGAAAAAAATAAAAGTGCTCATTTTGAATTGGTTGCCAAGAACTGAAGTGCAGAGGAACACGGAGACATGAGGGTAAGGCTCCAGGGGCAGGATGGACAGCAGAAAGCCGTAGACTAGCTCTGGGCTGCCTTCTCGTTCATCTTCAAGCCTGGAGGCCCTCTCTTGCCCTATCTCCTCATGGATGCATCTCCTAGGGACAATTTAAAAATATATAATTTTTACTTTTTATCAAAGCAATTCTTGTTCACATGTTAAAAATCAAATTCTACTAAAAGGTCTATAATGAAAAATTGCAGTCTCCTGGCCCACCCTGCAGCCTGGCCCCAGGCAACAACTTTAAACGCTGTGGTTGTTTCTCGAGGTATCCTACTTCCACATCTTTAATAATACAACCTTGCATGCTTTCTTCTGACTTGCCTTTTGAAGACACTGTTTATTAATTTCTTGATGTTTCACCAGACAACTGACCTCATTTTCATCACTCCAACTCTCCTTCCATCATCCTAGTATAGTGTTCCAGTTACTTATTTTAGGATGACAAGTCACCCCCAAAGGAGTGGCTTCAAGAAAAAAAAAAAGACTTCCTATATCATGGGAGTCTCCAGCTTTGTGGGGTCACTCTGTCACTCTGATCCAGTTATACTTGTATAGCCTCACTGAGCTGGTGGGCTGGTGGGTGTTGTCTGTCTTCTGGGAGTCTGAGTCAGAGCTCTGTATATCTCCACATTTTAAACCTGGGCTTCCTCGGAGGACAGTAGGCCAAATACAACAGGGAAACACTAGTTCTGAAAGGTTCGGGCATCATTTCCATCACATGAGATTTATCAAAGCAACTGAAGAGGTAACTCTAGATTCCAGAGCATCCGGAAGAGAAATTTATTGCAAAGTTTCATTGCAAATGGCAGGTATGATGAAGATACAGTTACAGGCATCTTCAAAAACTAATTTAGCACTGTTCTAATTTGGCTTAATCAATAGTCAGTGGTATTTAAATATTGTGCATTGCAGAGTCAAGTTTAATAATTATAGCTCTATTTTTGTACAATGCATTTAATCTTTCTGGCTAAGGATTTCAATTGGCCCTCTGAAGCCATAGGTTCAGGTCCTGCATCAGGAGTTTCACCCAAACTAGGATGAAAAATATTTGGAAAAAAATGTGTCTGAATTAACATTACAGACTTTTTCTTTCATGTTATGATTTCCTAAACAATACAGCACAGCAACTATTTACATAGTATTTACATTACATTAGGTATTTTTAGTTGTCTAAAGATAATTTCAAATACATGGAGAATGTACATAAGTCATATTCAAATGCTATGTAATTTTATAGGAGACTTCTGCATTCATGAATTTGAGTATAAACTGAGTATCTTGAAACCAGTCTCTAAGTATATTAGTCACATATCTTGTTAATGTGACAAAAGAAGCTTAAAGAAGAAAGGTCTTGCTTCCTCTCTGGACCCTACATCAGTGATGGTCTTAGAGCAACACATGGTTCCCCACGCCACAGCTCTGTCTGCCTCCTAAGAGACTGTTTCTAATCTGACACACAGGTGAGACATCTCCACCCACCTTCCCTAATCCTCCTGTGTATGAGAACCCCAGCAAGCTTAGCATCCATGGACTCTGCCCTGCCCAATCAGAGCTCCATCTTACTTCCAGTCCTAGCCTGCAACAGCAGTGGTCTCTGATCACTGTGCACAGTGCCCCAGCCCACAGCTTTACCTACATCCCCAAAGGCCAGCCCTAACCCAATACCCATACAGGAGGCCTGCTAAAACCTGAGACACACAGCTCCACCTGATAAATGTCTTGGAGAGATCAGCAATTCAAGGCATATACCTAAAAGTAATAAAAGTAATATACAGCAAGCTAATAGCCAACATCAAATTAAATGGAGACAAACTTAAAGCAATCCCAGTAAAATCAGGAACATGATAAGGCTGTCTCCTCTCTCCCTACCTATTCATTATAGGACTTGAAGTTCTAGCTAGAGCAATAAGACATCAGTAAGCGATCAGGAAATACATATTGGAAATGAAGAAGTTTAAGTATCACTACAGGCAAATGATATGTTAGTATTCATAAGTGATCTCCAAAATACTACCAGAGAACTCCTACAGCTGAGAGACAACTTCAGCAAGGTGGCTGAATATAAAGTTAACTCAAAGATATCAATTGTCCTCTTTTATACAAATGATAAATGGGCAGAGAAAGAAATTAGGAAAACAACACCGTTCACGATAGCCAGAAATATTATGAAATATATCAGTATAACTCTAACGAAGCAAGTAAAGGTTCTGTATGACAAGAACTTTAAGTACCTGAAGAAGGAAATTGAAAATATCAAAAGATGGAAAGATCTCCCATGCTCATGGATAGGTAGGATTAACAGTGAAAATGACCATCTTGCCAAAAGAAATCTACAGATTTAATGCAATCCCCATCAAAATTCCAACACAATTTTTTAGAAACCTTGAAAGAGCAATTCTCAATTTCATATGAAAAAAAAAAAAAAAAAAAAAAAAAAAAAAAACCCAGGACATCCAAAACAATCCTGAACAATAAAAGAACCTCTGGGGGAAGGTTTTATGAATACTAACATACTAACATGTCATCTCTGACCTCAAGCTGTACGATAGAACAATAGTCATAAAACTACATGGTATTGGTATAGAAACAGAATAAATCCACATACCCATGGACTCTTGATTTTCAATAAAGAACTCAAAACCAAACAATGGAAAAAAACCAAAAGCACTTTCAACAAATGGTGCTGGTCTAACTGGATGTCTACATGCAGAAGAATGCAAATAGATCCATATTTATCATCCTGCACAAAATTCAAGTCCAAGTGAATGAGGGACCTGAACATAAAACCCAACACACTGAATCTAATAGAAGAGAAAGTAGGGAATAACCTTGAACACATTGGTACTGGAGACAGTTCTCTGAACAGAACAACAATGGCTCAGGCCCTAAGAGTCATAAATGGGACCTCATGAAACTGAAAAGCTTCTGTAAAGCAAAGGGTACTGTCAACAGGACAAACTACAGATTGGGTAAAGATCTTCACTGACCCTACATCTGACAGAACCTAATATCCAAAATACATAAAGAACTTAAAAAGTTAAACTCTAACAAACCAAACAACCCAATTTTAAAAATGGAGATTAAGAAGTAGGCTTCAGACATGATAATGACTTTGGGCTAGGACAGGGAAGTTGGCTCAGATATTTTGATCACCCTGATAAGCCCTTAGAAATAGTGATCACAGGAATGTTCACAGAATTTTTTTATTGCCCTGCGTGTCCTTTGACTGTTTGTGTTTATTTTCTTGCTTGTTCCTTGACTATTTGCATCTATTGTATTGCTAGTTCCTTAACCTAGAACTGACCTTAATACTTGCATGTAATTAAACTGGTATAAAAGCAAAAAGGAGGAGAGGGGATGGGATAGGGGTTTTCTAGGGAGGGGAAATGAGGAAAGGGGATAACATCTAAAATATATAAATAAAATATCCAATAAAAAAAAGAAAAAAAGAGAGAGAGACTTCTCAACAAAGGAATCTTGAATTGCCCAGAGTTCAACATTCATAGTCATCAGGGAAATGCAAATCAAAACTACCTTACACCAAACAGATGGCTAAAATCAAAAACTCAAGGGACAGCACTTGCTGGCAAGGATGTGAAGAAAGAGGAACAAACAGTCCTCTACTGCTGGTGGGATTGCAAAGCTGGAAATCAACTTGGCAGTTTCTCAGAAAATGGGAAATAGTTCTACCTAAAGACTCAGCTTTGCCACTCCTGGGCATATACCCAAAAGATGCTCACAATACCAAAAGGGTATGTGCTCCACTATGTTCATAGCAGCCTTATTCGTAATAGCCAGAAACTGGAAGCAACCCAGATAATCCTCAACCGAAGAACGGATACAGAAAATGTGGTTTGTTTACACAATGGAATACTATCCAGCTACTAAAAACAATGACATCATGAGTTTTGCAGGCAAATGGATGGAACTAGAAAATACCATCCTGAGTAAAGTAACCCAGATCCAAAAGGACATGCATGGTATGTATTCACTGCTAAGTGGATATAAGCTATAAAGTACATACACCCCCACAGACCCGACTTATTAAGTATATGGAGAAACCTACCACCAAACATTAGATAGAGTTCAGGGACACTTATGGAAGAGTTAAGGGAAGGATTGAAGAAACTAAAGGGGATGGGAACCCCATAGGAAAACAAAGAGAGTCAACAGACCTTGACCTCTGCGAGCTCCGGGGCCTCCTCACATATGTAGAAGATAGGCAGCTCTTCCTAGCTGCCTTGTCTGGCCTCAGTGGGAGAGGATGCCCAATCTGGCATAGACTTGGTGTCTCAGAGTAGGGGGAATACCCCAGGGAGGAACCCACCCTCTCAGAGGAAAAGGGAAGTGGGGTGGGGAAGAGGGATTCTGTGAGGAAGGGACTGGGAGAGGTAGCAGCATTTGGGGTATAATTAATTAATTAAAAAAAAATTGAGATAGGGTTTCTCTGTATAGCTCTGGCTGTCCTGGAACTCACTCTGTAGGCCAGGCTGGCCTCGAACTCAGAAATCCACTTGCCTCTGCCTCCCAAGTGCTGGGATTAAACGTGTGAGCCACCACTGCCCGGCTTATTAATTAATTTTTTAAAAAAGGAGGAAGAGCTTATTTGGGCTTACAAACCCAGGACAGATTCAATGATTGTGGATAAGTACTGGTGGCGGGAACATAGGCAGCTGGCCACATAGCATTCCAAGTCAAGAGAGCAAGGAATGTTGTTTCTCAGTATTAGGCCTAAGGACCCTAGCCTATGGGACAGTGTCACCGGCAAGTGAGGTGGGTATTTCTACTTCGCTTACCCTCATCTAGATAGTGACCCACAAGCATGCTCAGAGGCTGTCTTCTAGGTGGTTGCAGAGCTTGTCAAATAACAGTCAATGCTAACCATCACACCATGGAAACAGATAACTGTACCTTTGTTTAATTGTTCCATATCAGTAGTTCACTTTGCAAAAGTTCAAATGCACCAGATATCAGATCACTAAGAAAACCCACCCAGTTCTCTGTCTTACACGACCCTCATATGCCCCACCCCCGCATGGCGCCCTCTAAACTGGCGGCCCTCCTAACTCTGCTAATACAGGTCAGAAGAATAAATAGTTTGAAGTCTCTCCTTTCAAAGTTTATTTAGTATCCAAAATAAAAACTCCATAGGACATCAGGTACCCCAAGAACGAAACAATGGTTTTTCCACAATGTCTTCATTATACTGAAGAGAGGAGGGGTCCATGTGACTTTCCAGCAAGTTCTCCAGGGAATGCCAAGTCTTAATAAAGCATGTATAAAATGGTAAAAATAATAGAAGGGTCCAGTTAGTGGAAACATAATAACTAGATGTCCATGGTTCTTGCAAAAGGTGGGACTGAAAAGCAAAAAGACTTGTTAGAACTAATGGAGTCATTTTTAATGGGGATCAAAGTGAAAAGCACACCTTCTAATCTACATTTTGTTTCTTTCTTCCTTTAAATGGGGGACATTTTCAACTCTGACAAGAGAAAACAAAACATGGTTGTGAAGAAGCCTGCCCGATTTACAAATTTCAGATATTAAAGCCTCCTTCCTGGATTTGGGGGTATTAAGACAATATAGGTCAGGAGCTTAGGCAGCGTTTACATATTGAAAAATTTAACAAATACTCTCTTTTGTCTGGTTACTATTTAGAGCTCACTTTATGTATCCTACCAGAAATCTTAGGATTATGCTAGAAAAACAAACAACAATGCTCCTTCATTAGAAAGGGGAAGACTGAAAATTGATATAAAACTCTTAAAATCTTTTGGAAGCCTATTTTTGGAACCATCTATAAAATTAAAATGTTGTGAGTCCTAAGATATAGATAGAAAAAAAACTGAGAAAAATAATAAGTTCCCAAAAAACAATGTGTATTACGCTTCCCTAAATATGGTGGTAAAGGGATGCATTGAAGAGAGCTATAGCTCTAGTCAATCACATTACATAACAATGGCAAGATATTTCTCTAAAATTATAAATGAAAAGATAGAAATGAGGTGAAGACGGCCTAATAAAATAGGCGGTGGATTCACAATAGTAAGAACTAGCACTGCCTGTATATTATCTGAGGTTTGTCACAGAGTGTCTGTCACAGGGGATATGTTCACAGGGGTAAATCATAGGGGTGTGATCACAGGAGGTATGTCACAAGGGATGTGTCATGGGGTTGTAATCCTAGGAGGTATGCCATAGGAGGTGTATCACAAGGGTTGTGTCATGGGGGTTTGGTCACAGGTGTGTCACAGGAGGTGTGTTACAGGGGTGTGTCTCAGAATGCATGTCACAGGAGGTATGTCACAGGAGGCTTGTCACAGGAGGCGGGTCACAGGAAGCACACCATAGACTAGAATTTTTAATTCCTGTCATTCAAAAGTTATTTACTGCACAACTACCACATGCCATGTGTTGTGCTTGTAATTGGGAGAACAGAAAATGAATTTTGGAGCTTTTTTTATTTATTAAAGATTTGGGTGAAGTCAAAAAATGTTCACTCAAATTCTCTTTGACAAAAAGAAGAAAAAAAAATTGACCCAGATAGTAAGTGGATTGAAGACAATGACCTAGATTCAAAATGATGTCAACAAACAATTAAAGAAAAGCTTTATGCTTGGTTCTGCTACTCCCAAGAACTTGCTTAATGTCTCCAAGTCCTAGCATTTTTTGTATATAAAATAGAGCCTGATACCTGATGTTTAACTTTAAAGACAATGTGTAAAGAATGCAATGCAGTGTTTGGAATGTGTTAGATGCTTAAAAGATAAAACTACTGTATGAATGATCTCTTTATCAGGTGGCCATCCACTCATACATATAAAGACCTTTAGAATATACTAGGTAGTTAGGTATTAGTCACAGTTCTCTCGAGTAACAGAATTTATAGAACAATGGTTGTCTCTGAATGAAAAGTTCAGGAATCCAGCAGTTGTTCAATTCACAAGGTTGGATGTTGGAATCTCAAAGAAGTAGGCTCCAATGCCAGTGAAGAAATGGATGTGCTAACAAGGTGAGGGCAAGCAGGAAAAAAACCAAAATGTTTCCTTCTTTCATGTCCTTATATAGACTTCCAGCAGAAGATGTGGCCTAGACTAAAGGTGTGTCTTCCTGCATCAAGACCAGACTAGAAGTAGATTCACTCAGTTCAAACCAAACAAAAATAATCTCTCACAGGTGTGCCTTGCATATCTGGACCATAGTTCATTCCAGATATAGTCAAGGTGATAACCAAGAATAGCCATCACAGTAGTCAAGAGAAGTAAGATATAGACCCAAGATCAAATAGTGAGCCATTCAAACAATATTTACCCCACTTCTTATTTTTACAATATATTCTATCTTCTCATAACCAGGATTTTGTTTCTATACTCTTGTCAAATAGACAACTTGTCAAATAGTTATTTGAGTGATCTTAAGTTACAGTAATTTAATAGAGTATGAAGATATCTTTAGAGTTCAAGGGAGGTGTTTTTAATATGTACATTGGAGTATCTATATTATTGACATTGTGAACTAGCTACTATTAGTGTAACTCAAAACTGTTTTTAAAATTCTACCGCATTCCTTTCATCAAAATATCATCCTACCATATAAAGAAAGGTCATTTTCTATAATTGATCACAGGTAAGAAGAGGAGAAGCTGATAAAATATGAGTCACGGTTACCCTGGCAGTCAAAGAGTGAACAGGCTGGGTGAAATGAAAGAAATCAAGACTGAGTGAGTATGATTTGTTAACTAACGGAGCAGCAGCACACTTCACTCTCAGGACAATGGCACAATCACGAAAGCACTGAGTTTCTCCATGACGTGAGAACACGTTCAAATGCTTCAGCCACTTTTGAGGCACAAAGGGAATTCAAATCCATGTATTTGTGACAACTTCCCGTGCTATCTCTGTTCATTTTTCATCGTACATTGTTTCCGGTATAGTGTTTTGTCTTTGATGAGCCAAGGGTGTCACAGTATATCTCAACATGACCTGCCTTCTAACTGCATCCTACTCGGCTGTTTCCTATACGCCAGAGGACAGTCATTCCCACAAGGCCATGAACAGCAATGGAAAATTTAGGAACTACATTTTTAAGCTGCTATTGTCTTTGAGTATATTCATATTATTAGAAAGTCCTCAGCTCACTTTGCACGTCATTTGTATCATGGGCCTTAGTTGCTCATTAAATGAATGGATATTTTCTGAGTGCCAGCACCATTCTGAAAGTAAAAATTACATCAAGATGTATAAAAAGAATCCCCGATTTCACTGAGATTATAAAATGGAGGAGACATACAATTTAACAATACAAATAAGTAAAATATGCTTGCTGTTAGATGTTAGGATGTATTTTTAAATTTAAGTATATTTTATTCATATAAGTGATTTGACTACACATATGTCTGTGCGCCACATGCATGCCTAGGGCCTGAGGTAGGGTGAACCCCCATGTAGGTGAACACAAGTCCTTCACAAGAACATCAACTGCTCTTCAACACTGAGTCAACTCTCCAGCCCCAGACATTAGGATTTGAAGAGGAAAAAAGAAAACAGAAGAGGTGGCAGTGTGGGGAGTGCTAGGGTGTATTGGGAATTTAGTAGTTTTCAAGTAAGACAACAACTGAGTAAAGACTTGAAAGAAATGTGGGTGAACCTCCTGGGTGCTGGAGGCAGATTGTGCTGAATTCTGAGCTGACATCAGGACCTTTGCCCCTGGAATTGATTCCCATCATAACAGTTTGTGGCATGAGGCATTTTACAGATACAAGTATGGCTGCTCATCCACTGATCTTAAGGTAGGATGGTTATGTATTCCAATCTATTAGAATACACGACTCTAATTCTACCAGACCCACCAAAGCAAAGTTTGCATCAGTTAGGAGAAAAAGAAAATGAAAGTATACAGTGAAAGTATAGTAGGAACTCAGAATCAGGAAGCTTTTTCCCTGTGGAATCTTTATACCTGACATGACTCAAATTGGGGAAATTTTTTCTAAGCTCTTGGTTTTCAAGATTTCAGCACATTTTGGACTGCCTCCATGGCATCTTAGCCCATTGTGAGGCAGAACATGGTGGTGGAAGGGGGTCGTGGCACAGAGCTTCTAGCATCGTGGTAGCCATGGAGCACAGAGAGAGGAGTCTAGGGCAAGAGAGAGTCCCCAATGACATAGTCACAGTAACCTACCTACACCAATTCTGGCCATCCTTCAGGTTGCTATTCCTTCCCAATAATGTCATCCAATTTTGAATA